>NC_056742.1:70438148-70485648 GCF_019279795.1 Protopterus annectens
TTTTAAGAATACCTTTGTGTTAGGTGTTTCTGTAATTATGATTTTGGAAATGTTTTGGGCATTGCATGTCTTTCAAATATTCAGAAATTGAGAAGTTGCTCCCTTAGGAATTTCCCATACTTCACTTTCAGCTAATAACTAAACACCTTTTAGACTTATTCTTTCCTTTAACTAAAATAGCATTCCATTCATCTGCTCATGTTAGTTAGTTCTTATAGGCCAGTTAAAATATCTTCAGAGGTTATGTCATATGCAGCCAGGGGCACATAGAAGTAAGTATAAGCTTTATAAAGATATCAGTAAGTGCAGCCACAATAACTCTTTCTTGAATTCCAAAGCAGATCTTATCTACTGAAAGTTCCATATTATTCCTCTTTATCAAGATAAGAATGCCAACCCTTGAGGAAGACCCTGAATTATAGTACAACTTTATTATTCATCTGTAGCATTCTCATCAGTTAAGTGTGTTCCTTAAAATACACAGTGACTGATTCACTGGGGGAGTTAGAGGACCTAAAGCTCCCTCCCCATTAACAATTCAACAATTATTTATTTAAAGTAAAGAAATATGGCAGCAGAGTTTCTTTACTTTAAAATAAATAAAGAGCCCAAAGTGCCCCTACCCAGAACTACTATTCTGAACTTTCCATACTTCTTAACTGTACTGATTTTTTGGTAAATTCATATTTTGAGGCTTGATTTACCCTTTAACTTGAATTTTTGATTCCCTGCATTTGCACATGTCTTTTGTATTGTTTTTGTTTTGTTTTGTTTTTTCTGCTGGGCAATGGACACTGGTCAGTGGGAACATCTGATAACTAAATTGAGCAACAGCCTGGAAGCTAAGCCAGTTAAGAAACCATTGCATGGTTAAAGAAAGTTTGCCAAGATGTAGTCTTTAATTTTCAGTCTGATGCAAAATTTGCTGCAGTATTACATTAATTTAATAAAGGTTAGCTAAGAACAATACAGAGGGAGCTGGGAAGCTGAGCTAGGGAGGCACAGAATATACTTCACCACTGTTCCTGATTTTATCTTATATTTTTGCCTTGTCTCTCGTAAAATTCTTGATTTTCTGGTAAATCATTGAGGATTACATTAGGTCAGTGATGCCAATCATTAGAGTTTTATACTTATTATTGTTTGAAATGTATTCTTATGCAAAATGTTTTGTTCTATTAATTTTTTAAGTGAATTAGAGCAACATTTTAAATTTGTCCTGGATTTTGGCCTTTATCACCACCACCATCCCATTATTTATGGCTTTGTCCCTGATTCTTGAGCAATTAAGTTGAGGGAGATATTTTTGTGTAATTGAGCATGATGCCCACCAGTCACAGAACCCTAACTAAAGGCTCATAGTGGTGTATATGTGGACCACCTGGGACGGGCTGATAGACTATTATGGACTATTATGGGCATGTTGCATTGCTGCTTTTACCTGTCTTCAAAAAAAGAATGGCCCTAAACAAAAGCATGAAGGCAGTATACTCAACGTACATGTGACAAGTGTTCATAATTGTTTTAATATGACACTCATCAGAAAATGGGATGTCTGTTAAAGTTTTGTTACTGCTAAAATATGCAAATATGTCTTCTTTCTGTTTGTCAAACATGATCATTGATAAATTTTACAGCTGAAAGAAAACATCTTTGCATACAAAGCAGAATGTGAGCTCCTAGAAATTATTGGTTTACAAAACAGACAGACAGACAGACACACACACACACACACACACACACACACACACACACACACACACACACACACACACACACACGCACACACTCAGATTTAGCAACTGTCTGTGATGGTGATGATTAGTTTAGGATTTATGCACATGGAGAACATTATGTTAGTATCTTTGTGCTACACTAGAAATGTTCTGCAGTGATGGAAGATATGCAATATTCTAAGTACATGCTCTAGACCCTCATTTGTTGCCTTTGTGCTCCATTTAATTTGTTGTATAAATATGGATAGTAAGGAGCAAAAAGCCTGCAAATTTTAAGCAGTAATGTTAAAGATGATATGGCCATAGCGGAAAAGAGATGTAGTGGCTGTAAGCCATGAGGTATGTGTTTTTGATCCTGGCAGGCAATACAGATGTGCAGTCAAGAGCATTTCAGGAATAATGTTGGAGTACTTGTGTGGCTGCAGACCAGTTGTGTGTATATAGTCAAGAAAATGTCTATAACATCTGTTTGTGGAATGTCTGTTGCTGATAGTAACTGACCCTTTTGTTGTTTGCTCAGTTTAAACAGTTATCAATCTAGATTTGCATGACTAATATGCTTTTATGTGAAATAAACTAAATACTTTAATATGGCTGCTTTACTGTGTGTTTGTATGGAATAAACTTGAATGACAATACAGTGGCCATTATTATTAATGCTATTGCTATTACTTTCACTACCGTCAGACATCTGAGGTGTACACAATCAACAATGTGGCTGTAATTGCAGAGTATGGGAGGGGGGTGTCTGCGGATGAAAATGACTGACTATCATGATCAGGTTAAATAGTAATTAATTTTGCTTTGCAAGACTAATATGCATTTGTGAAAAATAAGTATATGTGTAGAGTAAAAATACGGTTGCCATTTTTTATCACAGATATCTGATGTGCATACAGTTAAAGTGGTTGTAATTGATTGCTATGGAGGCTGTCTGTTGGTGAAAGTAAGTGATTTGCCTTTGCTTTTCAGCAATTACTATTAAACAGCCAATTATCTTGCAGAGCAGAAGTGTCACTCAATCTGCTTGTTGAATATGTATGGCTTATGCTTTGTGTATGTGTGTGTGTGTGTGTGTGTGTGTGTGTGTGTGTGTGTGTGTGTGTGTGTGTGTGTGTGTGTGTAAGCATTGCAGTACATGTACAAGTAATAAGTTGGCCATAACTTCTTTCATTTTCCATCACAGTCTGTATCTGTCTGTTAAGTGACTTTCACATTACAGTGGTATGGCCAGAATTCATGCGAAAGCTCTTGATCATAGGCACAGTGGCATGGCAAGTAACATTTTCATCTCACACTGCTTGGTTATCTCATAGAGTTCTTGGTTTTGACACTCCTTCTTTGTAGAGTCTGCATGCCCTCCCTGTTTTGTATTGGTTTAACCAGGTGCTCTGGTTTCTCTTGACAACTTATACCCCAGAGACATACAATAGGTGAACTGGCCTTCTTCCAGTTTGCTTGTAGGTAAGTATGTGGTGTCTATGTATGTGTATATGTGTGAGTGTGTCTATCATGTGATATACCTGGCTTGTCAGGAGCAATATCTGTATCTGCGTGCATGTGCAGAAAAATATCACTGATTTTATTTGTGGACACAGTATTGAGGGAAACACTGTTCCAGACAACAGTAGAAAAACAAGCAATTATCATTCAAAATAAGACAGAGTATACAACATAGAACATCTAGACCCTCGTTTAAGGGTCTATATCACGTTTTTGAATTTTTAAAAGTTCGAACGTCATATGGTTGACACCATATGATCGAACTTTTAAAAGTTCGAACGTTTCAATGGAGATCGCCATACAGTGCGGAATGGGAAGATTTCCCTTTTCTGCACTGCAGTGTGATCTCAGAGTTAGAATATTTAAAGAGCTGGGGGTGTGGGGGTGTAGGGTGGCTTGCCCCCCTGCTTAATCCATTCAGGTAGGTTTTTTCTTTGGTTTATTTTTTTATTACATTTACAAACTTTTAAAAGTTTGATCATATGGTGTCGACCATATGATGTTCGAACTTTTACATTTTCAATTATGTAATATAGATGCTTGTATAAGGGGATTTGTAAAAGCAGCAACCTAAAATATCTGATTTTGGCCATTTGTTCTTTCACTTTCATCCCAATCTAACAGCTGAGGAGACAGATATAAGGTGAATATCATTTTAGGGAGACAGAGAAGCAGTCATTTCTCCCACACATGATTTATGTATACTGATATGCATTTGTCTGCTCAGTTTATTGGGAATGCTATTTTATCAGCTTTGATCATTAAGTCTTGGATGCAACTTATTTCTTCCTTTACAGAAAATAAGACTGAATTTCTTTTCTTAGTCATGATGTTTCTTCAGGTTACCATTGGATCAAAATGTTGGGAAAATGATATAAAATGCACCTCAGTGCATCTAGAACTCCATGATTTAATTCCTTGTTTTTCACTGAAGTCTTGGCCAGTAAATGTGTATTAAAAGCATGGATGAAAAAGCTGAAGCATAAGACAAAATATGAAAAAATAAAATAAAGAAGTAATTCAGATGGTTGGGAGAGGGGGGGGCTAGGATGTGGAAAAAATGGAGGCAAGCAACACAAGCAAGAATTATCACCATGGATTAATCTTTCTACTTAGTATTATGGATTCCTTTAATACTTTTAGTACCTGTATGATTCCTTCTACAATTTTGTGTTCATAGTTTCATGTGTACATTTCTAAATATGCAGAACATGAAAAGAAAATGAGATACATGTATACCAAGAAGTGGGCTACATAGACTGGCTACTGACATTCATGTTTTGTTAGCAGTAGCCACCCCATCCTTTGTGTTCTGGGTGTTTCACTGGTAAATGTATTGCTTTAGTCCATGTTAACAAAAGAAATGGCTTTAATTTATTTAGCAAAGTCTGCATAGCCTTAATGTTTAGTGATAATACACCTACCTTGACCATTTTCTAGTAATATATGCCTTTGTAATGGCGAAGCAAGAAAAGTGCCCTGTTCAGAAAACAAAAATATCTAGCATATGTTGAAATAGCAGTACTTTTCCCCCACTGGAAGAAAAAAAAAGAAAATTTGGAAGTGACATAAGTAATATAACAAACTTCGGGGCTGAATAACTATTTAAAGAGCAGAAATAAGTATAAGCATATGACAAACAATAGGGATGGATACTTTCACCTGATTCAATTTAAAGTCTGATTTGATCCACTGGTGTTTAATTCAACTTTGACTTCTTTAGTTTTGCTAAACAGAAGTGTCATGGCATTCCATGTAACATACAACTTCACAGGAAAATAAAGTTAGATTTAACCCTCTTTGTCCGCATATGATTCCTGACTATAGTAAAGTTTTTCCTAAATTTAACGACTTCACATATGCTTTCTTATTGTGAATAAGCTACATCAGGAAAGTTAATCTTCAAAAATTGTTATTAGAAGTACTATACTGGACCTTTGAAATGTCTTTTTGTCTGATCATGTCAGGACGTTTACTGTAATAGGATATGGGTAACTATATTTTGTGAAACTTTCAAAGTCCTATAAACAGAGTCTAAAAGTCTAAATCGATTTATTTTTTTCCATTTTTTTTCTGAAAACATGCTTTCAAATATGTTGAAACATATCTCACCTCATCTTACACCTCATTTATCTGATTGCATCCATCTGGAACCTCTAGAATGCACAAATGTTTACACTTGGCCTGTATCTTAAATTCTGTTAATTTACTGCTCAGGCTTGTCAATGTATGTTGTTACTGAATAATAGTTTGAGTAGCTTTTCGTGAGAAGTCTTAAGAGTGCTTGCCAGGGGGGAGGAGGTTCTAATTCTTTGGATGGCTTATCCTGCTTAGATTGAAAAATGATACAGTGCTGGTTGTTGTGTGGTGTCATTTGAAGTTGAAAGATTTCTGAAATACTCAGAGCACTTTATCTGATAACTAGTGAAAACTAAATAGTAAAGATAAAAATAATCACTTCAAAGTTGTTTTGTGTTAGCCTAAGAATAAAGGTGTTGATCTTTTAATAACAAAAATGATGGATTGTGTTGTAGAAGCTGAGTATTATGGGGGTAATGGAATGAGACTCACCATGATGTTCAGATTTCACCATGCAAAGAGGATAAAAAGGGATAAAAGGGTATTATGACTTAATGTTAGTGAGGTAGGCAATATCCTGAAGCTAATATACCCCAAGTTATACAATATGATGGGACATATAATGTCTATAAGAAAAGGCTGAGAGTTGTTATTCCTGAGGATACAGAAGACCAGCATGACTAGTGCAAAAGAATGGAGCCAGTTAGGAAGCAAGTGGCAGAGATTCAGGGAAAATGTAGCAGAAGTGGATATTCAAGTTGATCGAATTAAGTTACACCTCACTAGATTGGAAGGCAAGAAAACGTAACTTAAAAGAGTAACTGGTGTTCTGGAGGCTGAGGTAAAGATAACATTTCAGAATGGACTGGATTTGCTAACGGCTCAGTTGGTGTTCTTTCAGAAAAGTATATACCAATGTCTAAAATAGAGGTTGAGTATGGAAATTCCTGGCAAGTACAGACTGTCGTTGTGACTTGTTAAGACAGAGAATAAGAGTTGTGGAAGTTGTGGCAACCAGGTAGAAAACTATGGCTGGGAAAGTAGTGCTTGTGGAACATGACTATTTAGAAGTGACTTAAAAAAGCCATTCTCACTTTGTGAATGTCATAAGCAGTAATGTCTGATATTTAAAATTATCATTACCACCTAATTTAAAAGTTTTCTCGAAGCAGAGAATGCCGCATTTTGATATTCCTGGTGAGATGATTTGGAAAATAATGGAGATGCCAGAAAGAGTGATGAGGTTATGGATGGAGCAGAGGGTGACATATATTAATTAAATCTGAGACATTAATATAATGGAAGAACTAAAAGTTAAATGGGAGAAAAGTTCAAGTTTGACCAAGAAAAGAGCCAGGAAAGCATTTTTCTCTCTTTTAGCTGACTTACTTTTCCAGTTTGAGCAAAGGAAGATGATGGCATGTGTGAGCTGTTTATAAAGTTGCTGAAGTGTTTATTAATGGAAGAATAAAATGAGACAATTTAGTGCTCCCAAAAATTAAAAAAAAAAAATATATATATATATTTTGCATTCTTTTTACTAAAAATAATGTTTGTTTTCCATGCCTTAATTTTAAAGGTAGGTTATAATAACAGTGAATTTTAACCCCATACTTGCAGAGCAGAGATATGTTATTGTATGTAAGCTAGCATACTGAGTCTTTTAATAAACTGTTTAGTAGAAGAGATTATTATAGCAATAACCCACGCCTGGGCGTGGGTAATGCGGGATTTACCCACGGTTGGCGTGGTTTGGTCCCGAGGGACCAAACAAAGACAACCGTGGGAAAATCCCGCATTACCCACACCCAGAAGTGGGTTATTGCTATTATACTATGACATTATTTAAGAAAAGAAATAATTACTTTTCTTAAATAATGGCATTGTATAATGCCTCTTTGCTGCCCTTCTGCAGCTGTCTGGTATCCGCGGCAGTTCTGATGTACTGCACATGCCTACGCAGTACATTAGAGCTGTGGCCAAAAGCAACGGAGAAAGCAAGATCTCCATTGCTTTTTACTGTTTCGCTATGTTAAATGGGTTTAACATAGCGAGACAGCTTTAAAATAAGCAATGTGTCCGTTGCTTATTTTAAAGCTGTCTCGCTATGTTAAACCCATTTAACATAGCGAAACAGTAAAAAGCAATGGAGATCTTGCTTTCTCGTTGCGTTTTTTTTAAACCTGTATCGCTATGTTAAATGGGTTTAACATAGCGAGACAGCTTTAAAATAAGCAACGGAGATCTCCGTTGCTTATTTTAAAGCTGTCTCGCTATGTTAAACCCATTTAACATAGCGAGACAGGTTTAAAAAAAAAGCAATGGAGAAAGCAAGATCTCCGTTGCTTTTTACACACTGTGTCGCTATGTTAAAGGAGTTTAAGATAGCGAGACAGCTTTAAAAAAAGCAACGGAGATCTCCGTTGCTTTTTTTAAACCTGTGTCGCTATGTTAAACTCTTTTAACATAGCGAGACAGTGTTTTAAAAGAGACTTATACTAATGGAAAAAGTCCGGGCGACCGGACCTTTTTCCATTAGTATAAGTCGATTTACAACGCGCACGCTGGCCAATCAGCGTGCACGTTTTGGAATATTAATGGGGGGTCATGGTATAATTTGAAATTATTAATCAAAAAGGGATCTTTATTTTCATGATTAGAACTGTTAGTTGTTTTTCAAAGGGGATGGCTATTAAATTAAAGGTGAAATGAAAGGTAGTTTTTTAGATGCACCCAAAAGGAAAAAAAGTTTATATGTCTTCTTAACTTTGTCTTGAGTACAGATCATACTAGAACCTAGTAAAAATGAACCAAGTGCATGTGCAGGTGTGAGCAGTACAGTGGTATAGCAGTTAGTGTTGTCACCTCACAGCAAAAGGGTCTCATTTGATTCTCAGCTGGGGTGCATTCTCTGTGGAGTCTGCATGTCCTCCCTGCATTTGCGTGGGTTTCCACCAGATGATTCAGTTTCCTCCCACATTTCAAAGACATGCAGTAGGTGGATTGGAAACTATAAATTGGTCTTAGGTGTGAGTGTGTGCATACGAATATGTGTGCTGCATCCTTGGGGGGGGGGGGTTGGAGTTGGGCCTTGGGCAAGCAACCTGAGCCTGTAAAACCCAACTGCTACTGAAACAATGAACACTGAAAGGTACCACATGGTGTGTTAACGGGAAAGAGAGAGAGCATGTGCAGGTATGGTGCTGTGTGTGAAATTGAAATACTGAGCTTCTGATGAACATTATGCATTAGAAAAAGGGACTATTTTAAACTATGAGTCAGAAAAGACCTCTACTTTGTAATAAGTATTATCCTGAGGTAGGGGTGACCAACTTTAGCTCATTGCTGTTATTATGATTGATCAATGTTACTGTTTCAAAGTCTGTAATATGTACTGAAACCTTTATTAATGATGAGATATCTTACAGATGTTTGATAATATAATATAATATAATGGATTAAGCAGTTAACTATACTAGGTGGGTACCTGTATATAAATAAAACAATTTAATAAAGGTTTGCCATTGAAAGTAAGGGGCCTTATAAAAGGGGCAGAGTTTAAATGCATGCTGAATGCTTATTTTTATGTTAAGTAATTTCATCAGCGGATATTAAAAATTTGTGAATTCATTTTGTTTGTTTATTACAGATAATATAATTTTTTTTATTTATTTTTATTTTATGTTATTTTATGTTACATTTGTTAACCGGGAAAGTCCGTCTAGACACAGGTCCCTTTTCAGTGGAGGCCTGGGGAGAAAAGCTCCACAAGTTACATTACATAAGTAAAATTAAGCAAATAATAAAAATTACACACACAGTAAAGCAAACAAATTAAAAAAATAATGAAGGTAACAATAAAAAGTTCAGTGCAGTCGAGGCAAAAATCAAACATTATAATTTTAGGATGAAAATGTGCATTGGTAATTGCTACTGACCACAGATAGTGTTTGTTGACTATCTGTTAAATAGGTCCTTGGCCTATACTATAAATTTCTACAGAGATGACATATTTTAAGGTATGGAGAGTTCAAAGGTATGATCTAAATAGCAGTTTTATAGCAGGGAGCTGGAATAACTTACCAGTGTTCTTATTGTTATCCTTTTATACATTGTTTATGTCTTACCCTGGGGAGTAATAGGAGCATAGCCAGTTGTTAGAAAAGTGGGTTTTCAGGAGCTTTTTAAACCGTATAGCAGAGTTATTAGAAGTTATCTGGCTAGGTAGTGTATTCTAGGCTCTTGCAATAGTGCAACCAAAGAGAGACTTACCAGCATCATTCTTATATTTGTTGACTTTTATGAGGTTCTGGTTAGTAGATCTTAAGGGTCTAGCAGTAGTATAGGGTTGAATTAGATCCTGGAGTGCAGGAGTTTTGTCTGGAAGGTAGTATAACTTGTGTGCTACTGACAATTAACTGAGTAAGCAGAAGTTGAGGGAGCTCAAGGCAGTTAAGCTGTTTAAAGATAGACAGTGATGTGATCTGTATGAGGTTTCAGTAGCAAACTTGGCAATCTTGTTGTAGCAAGATTCCATTTTGTTTAAATCAGCCTGGCAGAGGTTAGTCAGGACTGGGGAGGCATAGAGGAGGATGGACAAAAGATGAGTCCTCGCTATTGTGGCCTTGGTATGTCTAGTGATAAAATGTTTGTTCCTGTAGAGGAGGCCAAGCTTTTTGTTTACTTTCTTGATGGTTTGAGCTATGTGGATGTGAAATCTCAGGTTGTTGTCAATTTCTACACCTAACAGTTTAATGTGTGAGGTTGGACTGAGCTGGATATTATCTTTGGAAGTTATGCAAAAGTTGTTGTCTGGAGGGGGGACCTACCTGGACTGAACAGAATAAGTTTTATTTTTTTGGGATTTAGAATGAGTTTGGTATCAGTATATCATGTTTCAGCTAAGGTAAAGTTATTTTGGGTGAGGGTATGCAGTTCTTTTTTTGTGAGAGCGGCACATATAAGGGTGGTGCCATCAGCATATTGTACTACTGAGACAGAGAGTGTGGAGGAAGAGAACTGGTTGGCAAAAAGGGAGAAAAGCAATGGGCCAAGGATGGAACCTTGAGGGACACCTAAAGATACTGGTAACAGATGGGACAATTGGTTTTGCCATAGGTCAGCCTGTTGTCGGTCTGATAAGTAGCTTCTGAACCGTGAGATAGAGAAGGGGCTGATGTTTAGGGTTGATAGAGTTTTGAGAAGCATATTGTGGTTAACCATGTCAAAAGCTTTTGATAGGTCTAAGAATATGGATGATATGAAAAGACCCTTGTTTCTGTAGTGGTTCACTGTATTAGTGAAATACAGTAGTGCTGTGGTGGTGCTATGGAAGGGTCTAAAGCCATGCTGTGCCTTAGATAGCAGGTTGTTATTTTGGAGGTACTGCATTAGTTGGGAATGAACAACTCATTCTAGTGTTTTGGATAAGGGTGATAGAATAGCAATTGGTCGGTAATTGGTGAGTTCTAAGGAGTTACCTCCTTTGTGTAGTGGTATAATATGTGATGTTTTCCATAAGGTCAGTATGATGCATTCAGATAGAGACCTGTTGATGAGAATAGCAGCAGGATAGGCTATGGCTTCAGCTGCAGTCTGAAGGAAATCTGCTGGTAGGTTATCAGCAGCTAGTGAAAATGTAGCCAGAAAATGTAGATAATTCTTCCTACATGTGAACAATTGGATGAAAATGAAACCTGGATAATAATAGTAATAATTAATGATAACATTTATTTATCTATGTTTGTTTTCTGGGGCTGAGCACTGATCTCTATGGACCTTTTTCAGAGTCAGCCTGGATGCACTGTCTGGTTAAGTGACTTGTTCAGAGAGTTAGGTAGAGAGAATCAAAGCTTGTACCCCTGGATAACAGGAAACAGCTTGTTAAGAGCTCCTTAATCCTGTAAACCATAACAGATGTTGATGAATGGAACACAATGGTACATATGATGAATAAAGGAAATACGAAAGGAGTGACCAACCCACTGGAATTATATGCCTGCTGTGGTCACTGTAGTGAGGTTGGGTTGTTTTAGATAAAATATGGCTATTGATGGTTACATTTTTGTTGAAAGATTGGTGCTTAGAGTGCTTTAAGGACTGTGAAATGGAGCTTATTATGTTGATAGGGAATGCTAAATTGAAGGTACCATTGTCTCCTTCACTACTGCTAAGATACAGATGAGAGATTGAGGCGATGAATGTAGTTGAGCATGAGCAAGAAACAGGCTGGAATAAAGTAAAAGTCTGAGGAATAATCTATGTAGGGCTGGGTATAAGACTAAGTGTTTTTTGAAAATGAAACCAGAGGGTAGATCATTGCATGAAGAATATAAACTGAATTAAGAATGATTACCAGGGAGAGGTGTAGCAGGAGGCCAAGGGAGAAGAGTATATATTGTCTTAAGGCAGTGTAACAAATAACTTTTTGCCTGTTCAGCTGGCTGAATGTATATTAGGAAAGTTGGAATTAAGTCCTGCATGTGATAAGATAATAGAATAAGACAACAGACTACTGAAGGTGATAGTTAAATAAAATGGCATTGACTGGTACATACAGAATAAGTAGTTAACAAATAGTGAGGAAGTTTATGAAGATGTAAGGAAGAGAAATTGAAGTTATTTTATTGAGTTATCAGGTTTTTGTTTTTCTCTTTGGAGATAAACAAATAGAGAATGTAAGTTATGGTTTACTGTAAAAAGTTACAAAAATTATTAAAAACAGGCTGCAGTATCTGTGAATGAAGATAATTAATTTGCCATAAAAATGTACTGCACCACTGATAAACAAAAGGGTGTTATAAGAGAGTATGGTTGTAAAAGTAAAATGTATGACCTCAGACAAGATTAACGAGAGAAGCAATATAAATATATGTAAATATGTTTCCTTTATGGCAGTAATAAAAAAATATTTTTTATTAAATAATGTGGTTAAAACACAGCATATGCAAAGGTATTCCATGCTTATCCTGATCAGTATTTGTAACCAAGTGCTGTGCCTTCTCAAACGAAGACTTAAGTTATCAACAAGTAAGATACTAAGGTGTTTCCTAGTTGGACATGAATTATTTTCATCTGTGCATAATATATGCGATATGAGGCATCATTGATCAACAAGATGCTGTGGTGTATCCTCACTTAAGGAGTATCCTTCTGGAGCAAACAAAGCAATGGTTGCCCATTCCTTAGGAACCTCAGAAACAAAGTTGTGGCTTAGTTATACAGTATAATACTTGGAAACTCCAACCTCCCCTGTGTTTTTAGCTAAATTTGAATACCTGATATTAGGTCACTTGTGCTTCAATGCTGAAGACAAATGTCAGTGACCAGGGGTTTCAGTAAATCATCTTATAAGCCCAGCAATATCTTCATTCTGGTCCATGTTACATCAAACGGCACCCTGTTTTTCATTGCCATATTTTCTTTTATCTAGGATAATTATATTTTTTTGAAGCAGAATCCACAAATGAGAGTCAGTTTTCTGTTGGAAATCATTTAGAATTTCAAATATTTCTCTAGTTGCATGAAGTTGTATGAAGGAGGGTCCAGGGTTGGATTTTAGGAGAATGGAAAGCATTTACGTACTTGAACACCATTGTAGCATTTTATTTACTTCATTCTGTATGCTTTACATTAATGGCTGCCATACGCAAAAAGATAAGTAGTTAAAATATTCTGACAACATAAAAGTCTCAACTCCCAGCACTTGCACAATACATTCATCTCAGAACAAGTAGGGAAATGAAATCTGGCAGTAGTGGAAACATCTAACCATTGCATGCACACCATGTCATATAGTTTATCAGTGTCGCAAACACAACTATAAATGCATTTTTATGTTATTAACACTATACAGTCAAATCATTTTAGTAATATATTTGTAGTTATGCAGTAACTGCGGTGGTGGTGCTGTGGTAGCCTTGTCGCCTCACAGTAAGACGTTGTCCTGTTCGATTCTCAGCTAGAGCGTCTTCTGTGTGGAGACATGCGTGAATGGGCGTACCTTCATTGAAGGTTGTGCGTCAGGGCCGGCAACTCGGCACATAAAAATCTACTGCCAATCATTAGTGGACTGGAGTTGCGCTGTGGCGACCCCTAACAGGGAAAAGCCGAAATACACAACAACAACATTTGTAGTTATGCAGTAAGTATTACTTTATGTAAAATCAGTCATTAGATTGACTAATATAAATAAATGTATCTTACTGTTAATAACGTGGGACTTCGAACTACTTAGTTCCTTTTATTTCTGCTTTTGGCCCAAGTTGTAACTGAAAAGGATTATTTGCTGAGTTGTTTTACCAGTTATCAACTCAATCAATAAACAAATATACAAACATACAAAACACAAACATAGACTAACCAAAAACATAGGTGCTCATTTGCTAGTGACTAAGGATGCATGCCTCAAATGTTAGGCAAATGCTGTCACAGACCAGGTGAAGATCCCTTACTCAAACAATTTTACCATTTCTTAGTTACTACTTCAGAATTGTTAAAAGTGGAAAATGTGGCCCCCAGAGAAGAACGGAAACCCTTAGAACTACAGCATTTAATCTTCCATGTACATTCCTGATTTCTGGAACCTTAAATATGAAAAGTTTTGGTTTCATATTGTTATAAACGCTACCATGGCCTATTGTAGCCTATTACGTTTTGGTGTGAAACAGCCATGTGACAAGCTTTGCTGAAGGAATGCAACAGGTATTCAATGTCAAAATAAAAAAAAAATACTCAAATCATACCAGTTGCACTGCTTAATATCATATTTTCATGAAAATTACTTTAATTTTTAGGAAATTAGTGTAATAGTTGATGTAAATAATTGTTGATTTTTAGTGATCATGTATTACTTCATCTAGAATTACTCATTACCGAAGTCTTGGGTATATTATTTTGATCTCACTTTCACTGAACTGGGGAATTTTTGTAGTACTTTTTATCCTCTACTGTGCTGTGTGCCACCTGATAACCTCCTAAATTATTGATGAGATCATGAACAATTTTTACTGTTTTATGTCAGTTTTGAGGATATTCAAATCATTTTAACTTTCTCATTGTTGATAACAGAGCATATCTGTAAGCAGAGCAAGAGAGCTTTGAAATTAATGCACATAGTGTTAGCTTAGGTCATTATTCTACAAACTTTAAAAGGTTTACTATTCTATTGTTTTAGAAAAGATCAAAGTGGATGTCAAGGATGGAAATAATATTCTGTTCTTGAACATCACAAGATGACTTGGTATTTCAGATTCAATGACTTTGACCATCCTGCATTTAATAAAATGGTTCATCTGAGCAGTTTCTTAAAAACTAAAATACAGATTTATTGAATACATTTTAGTGATTTTTATGCAGAATGTGTAAATGTTTTACACGTTTGACTGATTATCATTTACAGCCAGTTAGATAACCATTTGCAATGATGTAATTCATAGGTTCATAGGTAGGTACTAGGCTGTTGGCCCTAGGACCTATATAAGCCTAGCCAAAAAGGTACCCTGCCACCCAAGAAAATTATTTTCCTGTGCCCCTGTCAAGCAGAGCCACAGAGGTGATCCCTGGGGTGAATTTCCTATTTCTTATCCAATCATCAAGATTTTTCTTGAAGAGTGCTAATGAGCAGTTTTGTTTGATAAAGATAGGCAGTTTGTTCCAGAGTATCGGAAGTCTCTGGGACAGGAATCTATCCTTCCAGCAGGTTCTGTTTATTGTGGTGACAAGGTTTAGGTCCCTAGAGCGTGTTGCTCAGAGGGATTGAAATTTCTTTAAGTGGAGCATGTCCAACAGCTCTGGGTTTGACATAGCTTTGTATGCTAGGCAGAGATCACCTCTGAGTAGGTGATATGCGATGGAGTAAAGCTGGAGTTTTTTGAGACGGTCTGTGTAGGGCATCTGTTTGAGGCCGGTAATCCTCTTTGTGAGGTAGTTCTGCAACCTTTCCTGTTGTTGTAGATGTCTTGAGAGGTACATACCAAAATTGGTGTTGTACTCTATAATGGGTCTAATGAGTGACGAGTAGAGGGGAACAATGACCTCTTTTTTCCTGGATGAGAAACCTTTTGTGATGAGGTGTGTCATGGAGAAGGATTTCCTGACTACTGTGGGATGTGATTATCAAAGGAGAGACTACTGTCCGCCTGTGTCCCAAGGTCTCTTATTACACTTTCGGCGTTACGTAGACTACCACCTATGTGGTAGCTCATGGGTACAGAGTTTTTACCAAAGGGGATGACAATGGACTTTTTGGCATTGAGTTTGAGGCCATGGCTTTGACACCAGGCAACTGTCTCAGTTAGGCCCTTTTGTAGGCAGTCCACATCATTAGGAGTTTTGATTATGGATCCTAGTTTGCAGTCATCTGCGAACTTCATTAGCCAAAGACCTTCTGTGTTAGCCTGTACTTCAGAAAAATAGATACCAAACAGGAGAGGACCCAGGACTGAACCCCGTGGTACTCCACTTGTCACTGGTCTGAAGTCAGATTTGGAGTCTGCTACTTTCACATTGTGGTTTCTGTCAGTGAGCCAGTTGGCAACCCATCTTGTGACATAGGGATTTATACCTAGATTAGTGACTTTATCTATAATTCCAGAGTGGGAGATGGTGTCAAAAGCCTTGGCGAGATCTAGATGGGCTGTGTGAACCACCTTACCCTCGTCTACGGCTTTGGTGACTGCTTCAAAGAAGTCTATCAGGTTTAGGAGACATGATCTGCCTTTTACAAACCTGAACTGGGTGGGGTCCCGAGATTGGAGATTACCAATGTCTTTGTTTATAAGTTCCATGATGATACATTCCATGGCCTTGCAGACCAGACTCATTAGGCTAATGGGGTGGTAGTTCCCAGGGTCCGTGATGGCTCCCCCTTTGTGGAGTGGGATAACTGTTGCTGTGCACCATTCAGTGGGCACAAAGCCTGAGGTGAGGCTATGATTGAACATGGTGCTTAGGTAGGGTGCCAGTTCATTCTGTAGTTCATGTAGAATGCAGCCTGTGATGTTGTCAGGTCCCATGGATGCTGTGTTCTTGGCTTTGGAGAGTGTGGTTTTTACCTGTGCAGCCGTGATTACAGGAACTTTGCATTCTTCCGGTATAGAGATGGGCCCTTTAGGGGGGTGAGAGGGGGGTAAAGTTAGCATTGAACCTATCAGCCAGGATGTTGGCAGTATCAGTTGGTTCTGTATATTTAGTGTCATTGTGTTTTAACTCAGAGCAGATCTGAGTGTTGCCATTGAGATTCTTGACATTGCTATAGAATGCTTTGTGGTTGTCTTTAGAATCAGTGGCGATTTTGGTTTTGTAACTAGCTTTAGAGGATTTTATGAGGAATCTCAGCTTCTTACTAAAGCTGACCAGGGAGTTCCTCCAATCATGGGATTTTACTCTTTTTTTGCAACAGTTTCTTTCTTCTGTTGTAGAGTTTGTTTATTGCAGGGGACCACCAGATTTGCTTCCTTTTTTTGGAGGATAGCATCTTGGTTCTGTTAGGGATAGCACTATCCATGCATTTGTGTAAGTGCTTGCAAAGTGCATTTGTGTAGGATTCAGCAGTCGTCCCTCTATTGTCCATCTGCATGGGTGTCGTGAAGTTTACCACTTCTGTCTTAAGAAGCATGAAATTGGCTTTGGAGAAATTTTTTACGGTGATTTCCCTAATGGGGGGTGGGATGTGGATGTCTAGGGTGATTAGCTTGTGGTCGGATCTGACCAATGAGGAATTGACCTCTGGTGTGGAACCCCAGTCGCCCATGTTGGTAATGACCAGTTCTAGGATATTGCTGCCCCTGGTGGGGGTGTGGATAAGTTGATCCAAGGTTTTGGAATTTATGAATTCCAGAAAACGTTGAGCAAAACAGTTGGTACATGAGTAGTTTTCCCAGTTAATGGTGGGGTAGTTGAAATCACTCATTATTAGGGTGTTAGGTTGTAACCTAATATTTCCAGTGTATCAAGAAATGAGGAGTGGGAATCCCGGGGCATGGTTGGAGATCTGTAGCAAGTTACAGTTTGGATTGTGGTTTTGCCCAGAGTTAGTTCCACTTGGATAATCTTGGATGCATTATGCTGAGCAACTAGCCTGGAGGTGTAAATATCCTTAATGAATATGGGCACACCTCCACCTTTAGTGTTTCAGTCCAGGTTAGGTGGCCGAAAGGTGTGGTATGAATTATAGCCTGGTAATTCAGAGGTGCTCTCTGGAGCCTTGAACCAGGTCTCTGTCACTGCACAGATATCAGTGTTCTCCATTTTAAGGAGTACCTCAAGTGAATGCATTTTGAGGTTTAGACTTTTAGCTTTGAGTAGCATTACCCTCAGATTTTGCTTGCTTGTACCTATTACGGTGTTTTGTATGACACTTGAGTTATAATGGAAATGGATGCTGCAACAGTAGTCATTCTGAAGCTCTGATATATGGGTATACATCATTGTGCTACTGTACTTAGAATATGCTGAGTTTATTTTAAAACTTTAAGTTTATATGCTTTATGTATGACTGGAATGAGCCCTGGCTGAAAAGAGCCCTAGATATCAGACTGTTTTACCTACCTGGTAATCAAGTAACTACATAAATAAAACAAACAACTAAACACATAGACAAACATATGAACAAAGGTAGGGATTCATAGGTAACCACTGCTCACCTGCAGAATGCCACTACTTAAGGATGTTGCTGCATGTGTGGCTCTCAGATAGGAAGATTTTCATTCCAATTTATATTTGAATTGTTGACACCCTGCACATGGCCACTGCATTATGTGCAACATGCAAAGCAGCACATCTCCAGTGGCAGCGATGCAGCTTTTGTAGTGAATAGCAAGCAGGACAAGAGCAAGAGAGGAAGATGCACATGTATTTTAGCAGGGCAGAGATGCCTGATATAAGATGCAGAACATTATCTAAAGAATTACACTTTTAGGCAGGCTATGTCCTTAGGTGACAATAAGGGTAAGTGGTAGACAACATGTTCATGTTTGGTTGTGATTTGCACACGTTTTCTATTTTTGATACATTAAAGTTGACTCTGGTGCTTTAAATACAACAGACTTGCATTTATTTTACATAAAGTACACTGCTCATTTTACCAAATAGAAGTCTGGCAGCTGTGTTTTGATGATAATCTCAAGGGACAACATTTTCAAAACTTGCATTTAACACCTGTTTTACATGAACTGGTATAAAAATGGAATTATGAAACAGTTTAATAATAATTCAACAAAACAAGCAAGAGAAAGTTGAAAAGATGCCAGAAGGACATTTTGTATGAAACATGACTGTTCTCAAGAAATGATAATACTGTAGTGTACATTGTCCTGTCATAAAATGCACTGATTCCTTTTTTTGTACTCCCTGGGCTGAAAGTGATAATGGTCCAGTTGGATCAGTGTCTTACCTTGGTGGACAAATGAAAATAAAATAAAAACAAAACCTCTACTAGTTCCACATGTCCAAGTCCACACAAAGATGAGACTGCTAGAGAGACACCGTGTGGTTTTAGCCCACGGCTCTAGTATCATTCTGCTCTTTGGTTTAAATGGCAGATAATACTGCCGGTATCCTTTTAACCAAAGAGAAGAGCTGTCATTCTGAAGCCATCCCACTAAAAACCTCCTTGTGTCTGAAATTAACTTGTTGCTTTAAATTGTTAACCTTCTTCTTGTCAATTTTACTCTTTTGTTCCTGTTTATGAAATACAGGGTAACAAAGTATAGGCATTTTGAGGAGGTTTTGGGATTAGGGTAATTGCTTTAGCACAGCAGCAGTTTTAAACACTACCATTGTTTATATTCATTAGGAGAAATCAGTCCTTGAAAGATAGTAAAACTCCTGTTTGGAGTTGAATAAGGACAGACTTTTCTTCTTTAAAATAGCATGTGTATTGCAAGACTGGAGCACTTCTAATAAATATTTCATAACTAGCCGGAATATTTTCTTGTTTTGACAAAGCTGATTTGCAGAATTAGAGTGTCTCTCTATTAATATTTTAAAGTTCTTATTTTGCATTCTACAGCAGGGTTTTATCCAGGGTATCTTGGGCATCTTTTACTGCCAGCAAAGTGTTCATACTTCTGCTTGTCGACAGACTATGCTGATACTGTAGTACAAATCTAAACAAAAGTGCAGTCCTCCGAAGCAGATGATTTATTTATGAAGATATCCATTTCCCATAACTCACCTAAAATCTCAACTGATGAATGATGCCTAAATTTTTGTTTTGAAATCCCCCTAAGAAATGGCCTTTGGGAGTGGTCTCACAGAAAGATTTATAGTTTAGCAGCAACATTTAAGCTGTGCAGCTAGAAAGCAAATTCTTGTATACTCTTTGCCGAAACAATGGTTACTGGTCTCCCTTTGACATAAATTGTAAGTCTGTTTTTCTGGACACATTCAACACTAATGATCTAATTAGGTCTGCAAGCATATTGATCTAATTAGGTCTGCAAGCATATTGCTTTAGTCTCCTTTAATGCATTGGATCTATGCAAATATAACAACTTGCAAGGTGGTGTCCTGCCTGCAATACGAGTTCCTGTCAGTTATGGGCCAGCACTTAGAAATAAACAGAAATGTAACACTAAAGGTTTGCACTAGTAATACTAGACACATAGCATTAACTGCATGAGAATGCTGGAGAAGACGACCGATAAATGAATATGCAGAGTATTTGATAATAAGATGGGAGATGAGCAATTCAGATCAGGTTACATTACAACTAGCTCAATGACTGCATTGAGACAGTGGGGAAGAAGTTGAAGAAAAGCAAAAAATCCAACTGAACATTCCTAGACCTGGAGAAGGCATATAATAAGATCCCAGGAAAGCTGATTTTGGCAGACTTGCAATGGCTTAAAGTCACATAAACATTGGTAGAATTAGTGTAGGCTATTTGTAATGACCCAGTTACCTAAGTACAAACAGTGTTCAGGCTCACAGAGGGGTTTCCAGTGGGAGTAGATGTGCATCAAATTTGGCTGTGTGCCATTATTGTTCATACTGGTAATGGGCTGCATCAGCAAACAGATCAGAGGGGACAAACCAGCAACACTTCTGTATACAGATAATGATGATGCAGCATTGCAAGCATACTTTGAACGTGAACTTCAGCAAATGATAGGAGACTGGAATGCAAAACCAAAGATACATGAAACTGAGTACGGCTAAGGCAGTGGTTATGGCAGAAAATGGGGGACATCAGAAGAAGTTGAAAACTGAGGCAGAAATCAAAACTGGTAACAGGTTAATAGCTACAAGTATCTGAGAGAAGTGGTTAAGCAAAAATAAAAAATATGAATGAGGAGATCAAATCTAGAAGCAGAGGTGCTCTAGCCAAGTGACGCACAGCGTCAGTAGTAGAGTATGATATAAGAATTTCAAAGAAGCTCAAAAGCAAGGTTTAAAAACAGTGGTTCAACCACTGCTTCTGTATGGCACAGAAATGTGGATAGTGGAAGTAAAACAGCTGATGAAGCTTAAGCGGATGGAGCTGGAGTGTCTAAGGTGGGTAATAGAATGTTTACTGTGAGAGAGAGGAAGAAATGAGAGCATTAGAGCAGAAGCAAAAGTAGTCCCAGTTTTTGAAAACATCAAGGTGAAAAGATGGCAGTTGTTGAATCGTGTAAAGAAAAGCATAACATGATTTAGTAAAGCAGATTTGGGAGACAGAGGTAGAAAGCAAGAGGTGACAAATACACCCAGCCAAGGGATGGATGGTTTACTTGAGAAAAGACTTGTAAACGTCAGGCATGATCATTGAAGAGGGTAAGACAGTGGTTCTGAATTAAGATGATACAACACCCCAACCCCATATAAAATAAGACATGATGATGATGATGGTGATGAGGATGGTGAATGCTACATAAATGTCAGCAAAAGTGATGCTAAAACTTTATATTGATCGGCTCCTTATAATGTCTGTCTTGTACTCCAGCCATCCCTGTTTCTCTCAACACTGCCTAAACCCATTCCTGTATATGAGTAGGCAGACTGAAAGGTTTGGAGAATGAAATACTGACCATTTTATATGCACAGCTTCTAGTCTATCTTCTTGCTGTAAGTCAGGCAAAATTAATTTGGCACCCTTTGTATATCCTGGTTCAGTTTGACACTGAGATTTAATTCACTTCATCACTATCTGTTGCAAGGACAAAACAATCCAATATATAATGTCAATAATTATGAGTGATGATATGTGTTGTAAACAAATATGACTGCATTTTTTTAAGACTGGTGCAAGAAGCCATGCTTTGACTGCACAGAGACTGTCACGTGACTGTACATGATCTATTCTATCACACTGGTACATAGCAGATGTAACAACATTTTTAAAGCATATTATTATGTTATTATGTGCTTAAAATAAACCAGAGAAAAATGTTTATAATTGAAGTATGATGTTTATAATTCTAGTAGGTTAAGCTTTAGAAGCTATATAGGGTCCTTGGCAATATCAAATTCTGTACCTCCCAGGGGAATATGTTATCTTTGATTAGAAAGCATCCTGTCATATTTACTAATAGCTTCCCTCATGTGCTATGTCAAACATTATTTGACCAATAATACCATACAGCAATGCTGAGGTGACTACTGTGTGGAGTCTGCATGCCCTAACTGGGTCTGTAATAGTTTTTACTGAAGCTGTGGTTTCCTTCTACATCCCAAGGACATGTTAATAGTTTGAAATGATGTTTCTCGATATTGCCCAGAGGTGATGATGCAGTATACATACGAGTATGTGCACCCTGAAATGGGCTGGCTCTATGCATTGTGCCCACTGAGTGCTGAGATGGATAACCAAGCCCTCACAAACCTGAAGAAGCTGAACAGGGTATTAGAAAATGAATAAACGAATGAATGGATGACCTGAGGAAAACTGACCTATATAATAAAAAGGAGAAAGTGCTGTCCAAGGAATTGGGTCAGTGCTTCTCATGGACTGCTCCAACTAGCATCCTAGGAAGACTGTAGCCAAGGCATGATCATTGCTGAACCATAAAGAGCACAAAAGTAAAATTTTCACTGATAATTATGCCATATCTTCTCTTTAGATATGTGCACATGAATTAACTTCTCAAGATTCACTTAAAATGCATTTAATACATCTCAAGTTTTTGCAATAATATGATGATTTGCAAATGTAAGTGTAAGTGTAAGTGTAAAAAATTGCTATAACAGCCAGGCGTCACAAGTAGCTTTAATGGAAATACATGTTAATTCCATTTCCTTTGCCCAGTTGCCTACCAATGAATACTGCAAGAGTATTGCAGTTTCTATATTTAACCAGTAAATAAATAAACACTATTTCAAGCTGTGCTTGTGGTGCAGAGGGCTGAAATGAAGCCCTAACTGTGACCTAGATTACCCTTCTTTAGATAATGGCATGGGTGCTGGATAAGACATGCTGGGGAAGATGAGAGTGAGTAATTGCTGACAACTCATCCATCATGGTGGAGGGTAGCAGCTGTGACTCACCACTTTGGTGCCACCTAGAGGAAGCATTGTTGCATCTATGAAGAATGAGTCAGCTGTGCATGCCCTGTGCAGTGCTGTGCAGCACTAGTCTGGGAAGACAGGAACACACACACACACACACACACACACACACACACACACACACACACACTCACACACACACACACACACACACACTCACACACACACACACACACACACACACACACGCACACACACACACACACACGCACACACACACACACACACACACACACGCACACACACACACACACACACACACACACACACACACACACACACACACACACGCACACACACATGCTTTTCAAAGATGTCAGAACATATCGGAGATTAAGGGAGCTGCTGTGGGTGTTAGGCACTACAGAAGTTAGAAGGGGAGTCCACTGGGACAACCAGACTGGCCCATTATGTACTGACTAACTTCTGCCTTTTCAGGGAATGAATGAGCCGACCTTCCAGTCGAAGAGCAAATGAACAGTATGGTCTTTACCCAAGCTTGAAGGTGCTTGCTTCTCACTTCAGTAAATGAATAAATGGGCCATTGAAACAAAGGAGAGGGAGACACTGGGCCAGACACTGGGATTGGTGGGAAGAAACAATCATTATTTCTACAGTGATATTGATAATACCAGTACTCCACCATACTAGTGAAAGGAAAGGAAATGCTGTGAATCTGCAAAATAGGGGGTGAAGGAAAACACAAACTGGAAATGAAAAAGTACCATAGGTACATCTGCAAGACCCAAAGGGATTGCAACTTTCAGGAAAAAAAAAAAACAGATGTGCAATTAAAAGGAAGTCGGAATCATTAGAATTACTGAGGGGCTTATTCAGCCTAATAGCCTTGAGAAGACATTATTTCACAGACAAACTACTGGTTGCATAAAATATCTTCCATACATTGGTAGTGGGTTCAAAAACAGTGGACAAATTTAAGAGTGCCTGAGAAAGTATAAAAGACTTATATGAAGAACAGCAGAATGCAGATTTTTGTTAACTGCAGTCAACAGGTAAACACTAAGCAGGGATTTGGGCAACTAAGCAAGACAGATGATTGTTATGTGCCATCAGAGTTTGTGTTTCTGTTTATTATTTTCATATTATATGCCCTAGCTGTGCCACTGCTGAAAATGGACTCTTGTGACCCAATCAGAGTTTCCCGATAAACAAATGTCAACGAATGTTTACTCATTTGTTATTTCCTCCTTTATGGTTTATGTTCATCAGAAGAGGTGTTGAATCTTAATTATTATTTCTGATGCCTTTATGACAACAGCTGTAATGTGGCTGGCCAAAAGAACTGCGGTTAGATGGTGTGCACCACCCTGATCTAAATGACTACTATGTGTACTCTTTAACTGCTGAAGGAGAGTGAACCTGTATAGCATTATATCAATCTTACTCTATCACCTCCCAGACTATAATAGGTTATAACAACCTAGGGTGGAAACTCTGTGCATGATACATGACCACATGGCTATGTTAAGAATCAAGTTTAGGACAGTTAGTTGAAAGGAAAACATCTGGGTAGAAAGGCACTCCTCACACAAATGGTAGAGCAAATTCAGAGATCTTGCTTGACAATTAAAACATATTTGTTTTACACTATATTTTGCCTTCTGTTTGTATACTTATCAGAAATGCCAGCTCATATCCATGGTCTACATCCTCAAATTATACCTTGTGTTTCCCATATGCACAGTAAGCTCAAGATGATATAAGGGGTGTCCAGTCTGGCTTACATTAAGTTTGATCAAATGTAATTAGAAGTGTTCTGTTCGGTTGATCGCAGTTTCCTGAGTTGCATTTTGTTGGTGATCAAAAGGTTGTTTCTTTGGCTCAGCTACATGATTCTTTGGAACACTTTTGGTTGAATTAATGTTTTATTCATTTTGGAGTATAGTTTTAGTGACAGTGGTATTACTGTATGTGTGAGATTAGTGAGCAGTTTCATGGATATCTTTTGAATTACGGGTTTGTTTTGTATGATAATATATTTACTTTGTCACAGCAGAATCCCTTTATGTACAAGCAGCTGTTCATTCCTTTGGGTAATTTTTTTCCTTTTCCCACTGTTGTTTGACTGTAGATTTTGTATAAGTACAGTAATGGGGCTTGGGGTGTGGGGAGTGGAGATGCCTGGCCCTAAAAAATTCTTGTTATAGTGTTACCTGGTTGTTTTATGAGGAACAAGTATTTCCATAAAATGAAATTGAGAAAGAGTTCTTCAAAATAAAGTACAGCAATGAATAGTAGCTCTGTTTAACTCATAGTTTTGTACCTGAATTTAAAATTCCCATATCTGTAATCAAACATAGGATGAGCTAATCATAATCATTCAAGTTTTAAGTGCGCAAAGTACGCCTCAGTAATAAGGTACACTTTGCAGTGGGTAGATGGAATACTAACATGCATGAACCGTCTTCTTACAACAAAGAACCCTTAACAATGAGATAAATGTTTCTCACTGGAGGATGAAGAATTTAAATACCCAAGCTCTTCAGGCTTACTGCAACATGTGCAATTTTTTTTACTCTCTCCAAATATGAAACCAAACTGTATGCCTTTTGCTAAAACTAACAAACTGACAAAGTACCAATGTCCTACAGTCAAAATCCTGCTTATTTCCTTTGGCACATCTATGCTCGCAGTCTTTGGGTCATTGTGTTTGATACCTTGAGCTTGTGTGTGGGAGGCTGGCATAATGGTTACAGTGCTTACCATGCAGACACAAGATGCAGGGTTTAGCTCTCAAATGCGGTAATTGGCAAGGCGTAAAATGGCCCACAAGGGCAGTTAGCTTAGTACAAACCTATGAACTAATCATTGTATTATTTCTGCATACAACGTTTGAGTCAGCATTGAGTTAAAAAAGGTAAAAACCTTTAAAACCTTTTTGTTTTTAAAGGAATGTGATAACTCAGAGGATTAGGTGTTTATCCTGTAAGAATATCTCCTGATAAGGAAATACTGAACTGAAGGCTCTCTATTGAAATGTTGCACTTTTAAAATATAGAGTACTGAAAAACCCAAAAAAGAAGTTTGAAAGCCCAGGTGACTCTTGAAAATCGCTCCTTTCCTTAAAACTTCATTTTGCACCCCCCTCCAACTTAATTATACCAACTCCAGGATCGCCATATCTCAGGGAAAGAGAATATTCTGAGAAATGGCTTCTCGGACTTTATATATGTAAGACTGTTTTTTCAGCTCCTCAGTCTTCATGTTCATTCATTCTGGCGGGTCCTGACATTTTATATGGTTACTGAACTAGGCTCAGGAAACATGGGTATTCAGTATTAGTGGTATCATAATCCAAACTTCATCCTACCATGTATCTGTATAGACCAATAATTAAAAATATAGATCTAGGGTTTAATGTACAAGATAGTATTACAAGAATGGTGAAAAAACATGTAAAAACTGTTCTGGTATTATCATATGATCATGTATTACTATAGCACAATGACAGAGAGTACTTGCACCTTACCATCTGAAAATCATTACTTAGTGCTGAAACAAATCAGGACTTCCTTTTTTGTAGTTCAGTGAAATGATTAAAGCTCTGTTGTAAAACATTGTTCATGTACATACATTCATTGGCATTTGTAGGTTTCTTTCTTTTGAGAATGAAATATTAAAGCAAAAAGCTTCTTGCCATTTTAATTACTTGTTCTCCCTTGTTGTCTGTCAGATTTCATTTAACCATTTATGGATGACCTGAAAAGAAAATCTATAGTATAAAGATGCAAGTGATAGCCATTATATTATGTAAGATATATGTAATCAGGATGAAAAAGTGGTAATAATACTGTATCACTGTCTCAACCAACAACACATACAGATACAGTGGATATAAAAATTTACACACCCCTGTTAATATGCCAGGTTTTTGTGTTATAAAAAAATGAGGCCACAATAAATCATTTCAAACTTTTCTCACATTTAATGTGACCTATAACCTGTACAATTCAATTGAAAAACAAGCAAACCTGTTAGGGAAAAAAATATAAAAAATAAAATCGTACAATAAGTTGTATGTGTGCACACCCTTAAACTAATACTTGGTTGAACACCTTTTGATTTAATTACAGCATTCAGTCTTCTTGGGTACACATCTACCATCAATTAAAGAGACTCTGATTAACCCCAAATAAAGTTCAGCTGTCCTAGTAGGATTTTCCTGAAATTTACTCAGTTGCCTGCTACAGCAAAAACCATGATTCACAGAGAGCTTATAAAGCATGACAAGGATCTCATTGTTGAAAGGTATCAGTCAGGAGAAGGGTACAAAAAATTTTCAACAGCATTGGATATACCATGGAACACAGTGAAGACAGTCATCAAAAAGTGGAGAAAATATAGGACAACAGTGATGTTGCAAAGAACGGGACGTCCCTCCAAAACTGGTGAAAAGACAGTATGAAAACTGGTCAGGGAGGTTGCCAAGAGACCTACAGCAACACTGAAGGAGCTGCAGGAATTTCTGGCAAGTACTGGTTGTGTACTACATGTGACAACAGTCTCCCATATTCTCCATATGTCTGGACTATGGGGTAGGGTTGCAAGACAGAAGCCTTTTCTTACACAGAAAATATCCTGGCCTGGCTAAAATTTTCAAAAACAATACATCGTCTCCCAAAAGTATGTGGGAAAATGTGTTATGGTCAGATGAGACCAAGGTTAAACTTTTTGGCCACAATTCCAAAAGGTATGTTTGGCGCAAAAACAACACTTTGCATCACCAAAAGAACACCATCCCCATGGTGAAGCATGGTGGTGACAGTATCATGCTTTGGGGTTGCTTTTCTTCAGCTGGAACTGGGGCTTTAGACAAAGTGGAGGGAATTATTAACAGTTCCAAATACCAGTCACTTTTGGCCCAAAATCTTCTGGCTTCTGCTAGAAAGCTGAAGATGAAGAGGAACTTCACCTTTCAACATGACAATGACTCCAAGCATATATCCAAATCAACAAAAGAATGGCTTCACCAGAAGAAAATTAAAGTTTTGGAATGGTCCAGCCAGAACCCAGACCTAAATACAATAGAAAATCTGTGGGGTGACCTAAAGAGGACTGTACACAAGAGATGCCCTCACAATCTGAGAGATTTGGAGCGCTTTTGCAAGGAAGAGTGGGCAGATATTGCCAAGTCAAGATGTGCCTTGCTGATAGACTCCTATCCAAGAAGACTGAATGTTGTAATTAAATCAAAATGTGCTTCAACAAAGTATTAGTTTAAGGCTGTGCACAGGCAACAAAGTATTAGTTTAAGGGTGTGCACACTTAAGCAACCAGCGTATTGTACTTTTTAATTTTTTATATTTTTTCTCCTAACAGATTTGTTTGTTTTTCAATTGAATTGTACAGGTTATAGGTCACATTAAATGTGGGAAAAGTTTTGAAATGATTTATTATGGTCTCGTTTTTTTATATCACAAAAATCTGGCATTTTAACAGGGATGTGTAAACTTTTTATATCCACTGTATATTAGTTGAGCTAGAGAGAGACAGATGGGTAGTAGGAGGGAAAGACAAAATGATGGAGAGAGGGGGAAGAGGAAGCATGTACTTAGCGTCAGGCTGGAGCTGCAGTGTACTCCATGAACAGTGATTATTAGGTGACCAACTGACCATAATTGGTAAGAAAACCAGAGTGATTTTTTCTTCTCTTCTTTTAAGCATTAGATTATTTTTTTTTCTAAATTTAGGTAATGTCTGACCTCAGTGGGTAAATCTTCACTATATTCAATTTCAGGTAAAAAAAATTACAAACCGGGCACCAGACTGAATGTATAAAGGCAGTAATATCAGATAATTGGAAAGTTTTATTTACTGAATCTGTATGCTGGAGGAACAGATGGGAAAAACATGCTTTCCTTTATCAGTTCTTTCTCATCAGCCTCCAAATGCAGTGCAGAATCAATGTTTTAGTTTTAGCACAGTGTCCTTTACATAACTGTGTATCACAGGTTCAAATCCAACAGAAACTGATAATGCTTAAAAGGCATTACAGCCTAATAACTCTTTAGTTCTATATGTGAGATAACACAAAAAGACAAATGGCAACAGCATTTGACATTTGTCCTGACTACTATAACTTTTGTATAAGAGCTCTGTTTGCCTACTGAGTTTGTAAAGTTGTGAGATGTAAGTGGTTTCAGGGCAGCAGTGCTGTTCTTATCTCCAGTCTGATAAAAACACAGCTGGTTTTCAGGAATTTAAAGCTCTAGCATGGATACATGTGAAAATGTGGGGTTCATGCACCTAGGCAGCGAGACATTTTCCTGTGGTACATTTGAGTGGGGACACATGGCTGAAGTGACATTCAGCTGCAGAGAAATATGGCTGCTTGCAAATTCCCTGTGGGCAAAGAGGAGCACACACTGCTATGCTCACAGCTTTAATAACCAAATGCATGGTGGCAGAAGAAGTAATGAGTGCTGTGCTCAGTGTACAATACATACTTATGTAACTACAACATGTAGAAGTGTGCTACAGCATAGAGGAAATCCTGCAGGCTACTGTAGTCACATTTATGCTCCAGTCTGCGTTTTAGGTAATGTTCCCTAGACTCTGTGAAGGGGGTAGTGGTCCACACACTCTGGTTATAAAGGCACTGCAGTGCACAGACATGCCCTCTGGCCAGTCTGCTGCTGATGCCTGCCATATTGCCTACTCCCTCATGTTCCCTTAGGGACCATGGGCATTGTTTTCCCCCACTGCATTTGTTTATTGAAGTTGTGGGCATGGCAACACATTCTTCACTTTGCCCACAGGAAATTTGCAAACAGCCATATTCCTCTGCAGATGAATGTCACTTCAGCCATGTGTCCCCAGTCAAATGTACCACAGGGAAATGTTTCTCTGCCTAGGCACCTGAACCCAAAAATATGGGATAGTTTTTAGTCCATCTTAGACTGGATAGGTGACTTCATCTGAAAGATGTCAAAAAATAACACAGTTAAGTGCTCTTATTTTTAGAGTGCGTGAGTTTTCAAGAGCTACCTTGTAAAGTATTATCTGCCTCTGATTCCGATAAATTTAAACTTTAACAGCAGATAAGGTGGTCGTGGTCCAGGTACATGAGTCTTACCTTTACCCACCTTGTATGTAAGCTGCAGATCCAAGCAAACCAGTAATTTACTTCTTCCCATCACACAAGAGGAATTGAAGCAAGCCTGTCATGTGCATTTGTGAATTCCTCACAATTTTTCTTCTCATATGCTCCTTATACATTCTGACTTCAACATAATGCTTAAAAGACATATGGCTGGTGACTGCAAAATTAATAAGAACAGTGACCTAATTAGAGAAGTGAATTCATATAGATTATTTGTATGTTCAATACAATTGTAATGAATATATAAAATAATTACTGCTAAGTACTAGGGTATATGTATGGGATGCATGCTATTCATTGAGCTGTGGTTTGCTGAATCAGAGATTGATTGTTATATTTATTGAAGTCCCATATTGTTAGCTATCTTAAAGTGTAAATCCCCAGTTTTCACAAATTAAAGATATTTTGTTTAAGAACTTGTTCCTACTGAAAAATGATGAACAGGTGGGAAATAAGAGAGAAACCTGACATAGTTTATAAAAAGAACACCTGTATCAAGAATATGTTGGAACGTAAAAAGGAGGGGTTGAGTTCCCAAAACTGTGGATTTACAAGAAAGTGTAGTCATTGCTCTCAATGTAAATACATTTTGGAAGGTGATAGGGTGGAAATACCATTGTATGGTACTATAAGGTCTTGGCACAAAAGTAATTGTGGCACCAAGAATGTGGTGTACATTGCATTGTGCCAAATGTGTGAAAGATATTACATTGGGCAAACTAAATACACATTCAGAACATGCATTTATCAACATATATATGACATTGGGAGAGGCAACAACAATAATGCCCTTGCAAAACATCTCAGCAAGTTCCCTGAACATAATTTTTATTTTTTTGTTTTGGAACATGTAGAAGTCAATGAAAGAGGGGGAACTAGTGAAATATTTTTAGAATATAAAGAACTGATGTGGCAACTGAGGGTGAATGCCACCAACCCTCATGGGTTGAATGAGGTCATGTCCCTGGCTAGTTATTTGAAATTAAAATGAGAGTTCCACTTGTGACAACATTCTTCATACATTTATTGGTATTTTACGAGTGTCCAATTTTTATGGTTTACTTATTTATAGAAATTAGAAGTATATATACATGTGTAGTTAAGATGTTTTACTGTGAAATTGTCAGTTAAAATGTATATTCTGTAGAGATTTTTATAGGCTAGACATCAAATAGCACGTCACTTTAAATGTTAGATTTTAGGAGTTTATTGAGTAATTGATTAATTAGAAATTTGGGGCTATATATAATGTGTTTGGTACACTGATGTTTTATTCTGAAGAAGTCATTGTGAACGAACTGACGAAAGCATTAAATCTATTAAATCTTTCACAGCTTTAAGTGTTTTCCATGCCTTTTTGTTATCTGTACAAATCAGTTTGATATATAAATGACATACAATTATTTACAAAATTCAAGCTAGCTGTGCTGGCATATGTTACAACTCCATTGTCCTATTTCCCCTGGCATGGCTGGCATTACCTCCTATCGTCACAGGGAGTTGTAGATTTTTACTCCTTTTTTAGATGTATCCTTGGATACTAATACCATCGACTATCATCTGTGCTGTATTACAGTTGTAATATGATCATTCATTTGATGCATGTCAAAACTTCTGTTTGCCAGTGTAGATGTAATGTGTATAGCAGGATTTCTCATCAGACTAATGAAGTATATGAACTTAATTATTGGACATGCACACAGAGTGGATATTTTATCAACTCTTAACATATTTGTTCTTCATAATCATTTGTAATCTGTCTACTATTTAAGTGCCACATACCAACTTTCAGTGGCTTGTGCACCAGAACTGCTTCATCAAATTAACGTAACATGAAGGATTTACTTCAAGGATGCACTTCCAAAATTTATTCATTCTTAACAACTAGCTATGGTTCATCAGCTAATCCAGTTCTATCTTATCACCTTATGCATTTAGCTACACATTTTATACTGTATTAGGATGTAATTATTGCAATTTTATTTCAAGGATCATTAGAGCTGCAATGTTAATACCACAGTTATGATCCGAATTACCATTTAATGGCTTGTCCCTTAATTGTGCAAAATATGACATTGCCATTCATGTGTTTATTAAATTAGATTTATTTAATTTTGTGTATATATATATATATATATATATATATATATATATATATATATATATATATATCTTTTTTTGTGTTTTACAATATTTTTAGTCTATTGTAATTATTATTTAATTTTATATTGGTCTGTATCACATTTTTATTAGGTGATTACTAGTATTAAATTATTATTTGTAATATTAATATTCTACATCCTTAGGACTGAGCATTCAATAAAACTGGTTGATGAGAACTGTTTTAAAGTGCAATTTTGACAAGCAATTATATACTTAAATCCATATCACATTTGCATGATAGCTGTTTACATCTCTTAGAGCCAAGCAGTAGAACCTCTGTTTTTGGAAAATTATTGCTATTTTTCTAAATCTGGATTAACTTCACTTGTAGTAGATTGTTCTTTTATCTGCTGGATATAATGTGTAACAATAATAATTTCTTCATTGTATTACCTTTGGAGCTGCACCGAGCTACAGAAGTTCATGACAAAATGCTGATAACCCTCTTTGCAAGTGTTTATCAATAAACACAGTTATATATTCATGCAAATTATGTTTTTCAGTACTCCAAACAAAAAAAAAGGGATAAATAGGACATAGGTTTGGCAACCCAATATCATTAACAAGCAATGAACATAAAGTTGGAAGACTATGGATACATAGAAACTACAAAGAATTATGATCAGATCTCTGATTGTAACTACATTTTATGTGTTCTCAATATAAATGCCAAGATTCACCTCTCAAGCTTTGCTATATTGTCATGCAAATGATTTTTTTCAGTACTACCAAACAAAAAAGCATAAATAAAAGCTAGTCAGGACATAGATCTGGCAACCCAACATCAATAACACAGTAAATATAAAGCTAGAAGAAGCAAACAAGAAGACATTACAGAAGCATAAGGGCAAAACAGTTCTACTACAAACTGATACCTTGCATAAGTTTTCAAAAGTAGACAACAAATTGAGATGTAGTACATGGAGCACTGTGACGACACTCAAAATTCGTTAAATAATATCCTGGTTTAGTGCTACCTATCTGACATTAACAACGCTTAAAGGATTGTTAAGCCCCCCCCCCCCCACATACACACTGTTAACGTCAGGTCTGCAGTAAAAGCAGTCAGCTGTGTCCAGTAAACAGCAGCACCGGGTAAAAACATCTTCATTTCAACTCCCATTTCTACCTACTGTCTGCTAAACTACACAGGGCATTTTGAATTAAACTGCTTTCCTTACACAGGTTATACATAAGAATGTCAACCACACCCCCACTGATTTACCAGCTTTAAAGACAACTCAGTACATCATGCTTTTTTTTTTTAATCTAATTTTTCATTACTTTGTAGTACATGGAAAAGATAAATCTCCATGCACTACAAAGAATTATGATCAGATCTACGATTGTAACTGTGACAACTCTCCCCTGGGCAAGTAATCAAGGAGCTTCAGTCCTCACCACTGGGACCACTGGGGACATTCACTGGGAGGATAACAGGTACATATACAGTATTTCCAGATGCAGCTCTCTCCATCAAGCACAACCAAGCACAATTTCCCTTAAGAGCACATGGGAAGCCCAGTCAGTCCAGGACTGGTTTCTCCTTCTTTCTCCAGATTCCAAATAAGATTACTCACTGGCAAACCTATAAAGGTGAGATCTCAACTGAGTGTCCACGCCAAGACCTCCAGCATTCTCTCTGTCCAACCAGTGCTTTGTGTCCCTGCCCAAGTAGCTGACACACACACTCTTGTAGATTTGATTTACACACACACACACACACACACACACACGCACACACACACACACACACACTTGTGAAAGGCTGACACAGATTTATCCACTATGCCCCCTTCTGCACCGATTATAAGGTAGTTACGACTGCCACCAGGCACTCCTGCCAGATACCTTAAGGCCCTTACAGGGGTACCCAATATACTACATGAAATTGTTATTAATACGAATGGTAATTTGACCAAGAGCAAGGCTATTAGGAGTTGCCCACACCGTGTCACCAAATAAATATGCAAATACTCTCAAAACTTAAATATCTCTATAAGGATCAGCCACAATGAAAGGTTTAAATATATTTAATAATAAATAATAAACAAACATGAAAATACTAAGTATATATTCACAGTGACATCAAAGTTGAAAATTACAGGAAGTGTTTAAAATAACATTGAAGGACAGACTCAGACAAATAAAAAAAACAATATCTAAACTAAGCTTGACTATATTCTTGGCTGAATCTATGAGAATTACTATTCCCTACTCACTTAATAGAGCAAGGCTGATGATGTGGTGAATGGTCCTTCTTGTTGTCAGGCCCAAGGCAGAATACAGAATGGTCTGTCACAGTAAGGGAATAGTATATAAATATTACTTCTGGAAATATTACTTCTGGGATAGCTTGCAGAATGACATCACTTCTGGTCATCTGACTTCTAGTTCCCATGCAAACTCCCAATGATGGAAGGTGGCAGGATTTAGCACCTACCTGTAAAAATATACATGCAAGGGCTTTAGCTCAGATCTGTGGCAGGTGTTGGAAGTCATAAAACAACTGCATACCTCCATGCTTCCAGAATACTAATTAACTCATCCCAAAGACAATACAGAAAACTTCATGGTAAAGACTTTTTGTCTCTGGCTGCATTGAAGCCTGTGAGGTAGCATCTTTATGGCCTAGCCCATAAAGTGAATTCATTTCACATATATTTTAATATTTACTGGACTGAGGTTAACCTTCCAGTTTCCTCTGTTAAAACATATACATTAAAGAGTTACATTAGTGCATGTACATTTCTGTTCTGTCCAGTAGGGCACACTGTGGATACATTTCAAACACAGGAACATTACAAATACCTTTTCAACACAAACATCTCTACTAATTAGTTTGATATACACTCGTCATACATTTCTAATACATTTGTGACTCAAGCATCTTGTATAAATCAGTTTGATATTCACAAATGACATATAATTATTTACAAATTTCCAGCTAGCTGTGCTGGCAGTACCTCCTATCATCACAGTAACTACACATTACATTTTTTTACATGGATGCCACAATTCACCTCTCAATTTTTCCTCTCAAAGCGTTTTTTTTGGCATTCATGTCTCAAACACATAATAAGTGAGTTTCGATCAGCAACCAGGTCATAATCCCCTATATTCTACACAGGTTCAGTCAGGTGAAGATTCTGCTTGTTAGAAAGCTGGGCCATTTTTAGGCTATTTAGAAAACAATGTAAATAATGATAAGCATGTTTTACATGTAGTACCACAATGATACTAAGAGCTACTGTTAACAAATTTTGCACTATTTTTATGGATGAAGGGAGTGGTAAAACATGCTTGGCCAATTGTGGTACACAGAAAACTCAAAATTGTGTAATGCATTTTGCTGTCAACACAATCACCTTGCCTTCTGTAATGGTACTGAATGACAGTGTTCTCAGAACTACTCAGAAGTCATCTTTCTATTTCTTTAGCTCTGCAACACATTCAGGCAGTTAACAAAATGGCTGAATGATATCCCCACTGAGCACCCATAGCTTGTATTCCTTAGTTTGATTGGAAACAGAATGTGTTTGTGATTGCAGACTGAGTAAAGTAGGATTAAATTATTACAGTAATTCATCTGTCAAAAGTGTGCTGTCACTTAGAATACATTTTCTGTATGGATTATTGCAGAGGTTTGATATGTATATTGCTATTATTGCATACTTCTTTTTGTTGTACAGCATTTCTTTCTCCTGTTCAGCTGCAGGATCAACATATCTTCTCCCCTTATAACTGTATTTTTTGTAAGACTTACTAACTCAGTTTATTTTCTAGCTTTTTATGACTATTTATTCAGTTAAAGCCAGAAACACCATTTCTGTAGATCCGGATTAAAGACGAGGATGTCTAGTTTGGGCAGTCACAAAAACCTTATTATCCCACTTATGCACATACTTAATAGAGCATTAAAATCCTAACTATATCCCTGATACCTGGAAGCAGGCCATTGTCATCTAGGCACATAAGGAAAGCCCTTATTTAGATAGATTTATAGGTTTATAGGCAGTTACTAGGCATGCAGTCAAGGAGACCAATGAGGAGCTTATCCCAGTTTCCCAAATGGCCCAAAGCACTTTCTCATTAAATGATTTGCTCAAGGTCACAAAGTCTGAAAATGAAGCTTAAGAAATCAAGTCCTGTATCACAGGATGCAGCTTGTTAACAGCTGCTAACTTTAATTCTGTCTGCTAACTGCCAGAAAAGAGTAGCCCATTCCCATACTGGGAGTCAAACCTGGGCCTCATGTGTGAAAATCAGGAATCCTAACCACTAAACCATAATTAACCTTTTATCAGTCACACATACATATTGTTAAATTTGATGTGGAGAATCATTATGAAACTTACTCAGGCAGGCATAGGAAACATTTTTGTCTATGACTTAACCCAGTATACCTTGGACAGATGTAAATCTTGTTTGTTAATATCATCAGTTTTTTTGTGTGTGACCACAACCTTAGAAGAATGTTTATTTGTTAAGATAGCTTACCTCCATCTGGTTAACACATTTGATACTATACACCATGATGGATTCATACATAAAGGCAGGGATCTAAAGATAAAGGAAGGCATAATAACTTAGGTCCAGACTGGCTATATGGTCATACACATCAGTTAAGAATAGGAGAATGTCTGTCCATACAATCAGTTGTCAGCACTGGATTCCCTTGAAGACCATACCCTGGAGCAACTCCTGTTTGGCATCATCTTCTCAAATAACAAAAATGACTCCATTTCTGGCAAACTAGTTATTCAGATGACTACAGACTTGATGACATTTTCCTTATCCTTGCTGACACCGCTTCCCAGTAAATAACATCCAACATAACTTATGATAAGTGCAGTGGGAATGACCTTGATGGGCAGCAGCCAAAAGCTGTCAAAATAGTCAAAGTTCTGGAGTACTGTAAATGATGACCTTTCATTTGATACTTACATGACTGTTTCCATCTACAAAGCTTACAGAGTTGCCCACCTGTTCCTCCACAGGTTTAAGAGTCAAGCCAGAGAAGTAACTGTCCCTCTTTAACCAACTCTTAGCAAATAATAATAGAACACTGTAACTCTTCTCTATCCTACTCTCACACCCGCTATTGCAACTGGATGTAGTACAAAAATTCTTCACAGAGAATTAAAGGGATGCAAGCCTTGTCTTACAGTGAAACAATACAGCATCTATCTCATTTCTTTATTTCTTACCACTTTCTTAGAGGACACCTATGCCATACATGCAGAGCATTAAATAACTAATAACTAACTTAAACCCTCTGCTAAGAATATCCCTCTAATGACATGAGCACAAGTGGACACTCTGCCTCAGTGAAAATTAATACAAACCATGCCATAAAATATGATGAGTTCACATCCAATAGGCTTCCACTGATAAAACTCTCTCTCAATTAAACTCATTCTATTAATTCATACCTTCAACAAGAAAATGGATACTTAAATGGGATCCCACAAATAACATAAGAACAAGCCTTGTGTTACTCATGAAATCTATGTACCTAATCAATAAAACAATTACAGGAAGCATGCTGAACTACTGGATTTCACATATCTACTCTAACCTTTTGTTTTATGTTATGGAGTTATAGAGAAGAAAACAAAAAGGAAACTACAGTAAACGTTTACAGTTCCATGACAGATGATTATGAGTCCTGGAATAGTGAGACCGAATGTGTAAAAATGCAGATTTCCATATACTATGTCCAGGACTGCAGTGTCTCAGAGAATATTATTTTCTCCATGGTATGGTGAATCATGGAGTTGGTATATATACGTAGCAGGGATGTGTGGGGTGCAGCTCCCCAACATTGGGGATAACTTTAAGGAACAACAGTGTTTGCTGACACTCTTTGGTCTGAAATATATTCATATTTTTCATACTTCTAAGATTTGCAGTTTCAACTTTTAGAATTACATTAAGGAGACAAAAATACCTCCCCAGGCAAATATCCAAAGCTAGCATTATGGAATTAAAAAAAAACTTCCTGTAATAGGGATCATAGAACATCTACATTTAAGCTATGACTGACATTTGTTAAATAATCTTCTGTCATATATCACTTTTTTGTCTCATTCCAAACATTATAGGCAGAATTTCAAAATCTTTTTTTAATAAGCTGTGCCTATCCTTGATTTTCCCCTCCTCTTTACATTTTCCTTTATTGACAAATAATCCAGTTATATTAGATTCATACTGCAATATATCAAAAAGATATGAAACATTATGCATTCCATACCAGTAACAATAAATCATCAGCATAAATGAAACAAATTGGAATGTACACACATCACAGATTTTCAAACTCCAGTTACTCACTGTATTCTTTAAAATAGAAATCACTACATTAAAAACTAATCAGAATAAAACAGAGTCATGGAGTGCCTTGGTGAGGTCCACAAAGTGGCTAAATGAATGCACCCGGTTTACTGAAAGGACTAGCTCTAACTTGTTTATGTACACTATATAATATTCTTACTAATCTATTTCTAAAACCATAAGTCATTTGTTGTAAGAATACACTGTGACTAACTTTGTATGTTTGCCCTGTATTAAACAAAATTAGTTGGCCTTCTGCTCCTTCCATAGTTATTGAATCTATTAGTTTTCTAACTAACAATATTCCATATACTACAGTATACATAATAATATAATAAAATATATATAATCTGCATACTACTGTACAATATGGTAGCACGATTTCTAGTATACGTTGTTCCTGTTTCTGTTTGTATATCTGCATCCTGTAATATACTGTATGACTGCAGTGACCACTGTACAACTCCGTATATCGCAGCATATGTAATTTATTACTTCTAATTTTATCTCTTGGTCGGGGTCATGCATGTTAAGGGTCTTTAGAGTGCAACACTTACCCAGTTAACAAATGTACAAACAAGCAAATAAACAAAGAAACAATATGTATCTAATTTGCTTTCCTTTAAATATTATAATAATTTTCCTCCACTGTAGTTCAAAAAATTTCTCTGATCTTTGTCTATAATAGTCATAAAATTATAATTATTCTTAACCAATGCTGGTAGATGCCATTTCAAGAAAAAAATGCTCTTTCATTTCTTGATAAAAATTTGACATGACTACAGTACAATTTCTCTTCCTTAAAATATTCCATTAGCTATTCATTTCTAAATGTTAAAGGGTGTTGTTACAGTGTAGCAGATGTGCTCTATAACAGTAACAATTGTTATATTAGTAATACAAGTACTAGGAAGAAGCAGAAAGTTAAATCAAGAATCAGACACTAAATTTTAATTGTTGTAACCGCTTTCGTCCGTATTTATTAAAGCAAACTTCTTCAGCCAACAGCAGCAAAGCTAAGAACACAGTTTAAATAACCCTCCATTAAATCATGTGACCCAAAAGGAACTTACATCACTGAAACAAATGTTTAGAAACACCACCATCTTGTGGTTCAAAGACTGAACTACAACTAAATAAACAGTCAATTCATTCCTAAAAGTACCTGGCTATCATATAGTATGATAGAACAAAAATCAGATTGCATTGCATGCAACCATAAAAAACATCACATGTAAACACTTAAAACCAAAAATGTTACCTATCCAATGCCTTCAATTTTAATAAGCACTGTACTGAACATGTGTCATTCAATCCAGGATATCTATATGCATGCAAACGAACTTGCCATTTAAGTTCACAGCATTCCAATTTGAGAGTCCAAGGACCCCCTCTTTCATCAGACAAAACCTACTCAATTACTTTGAATTTAAAATGATGTCCTGGGAAGTTCATAATATGTCTGGCTAGGGCATTATGAACATGCAATTAATACTATAAATATGCTCATATAGTCATTCTCTAAATCTGCTTTTTGTTTTACCTATATAAAAACTTTCACAGAACAAGCACTTAGCCAGAAAAACAATGCCTTTAGAGTTAAAGTTAAACCTACCCTTGATCTCATAACTGGTATTATGGACTGTGAAATTATTGCCAGTATCAGCATATTTACAATAGGAGCAAGCTTCGCACTTATATATTCCAGTACATCTAGATAAAGGAAATTTCTAAGAATCAAATGAATTTTTAGAATCAAATAAATTTCTAATATTGGTACCTTTCTTAAAAACAACCATAGGATGATCACCTAACTTCTGTTTTAAATTAATATCATCCAACAATAGGTTCCAATTTTTATATAAAATGTCCTTAAGATAAATAGCATCAATACTAAAAGAGGTAATGAAACTCAGACTAAAGCCAGTTGTCAATAAATTACTCTCTTGAACACTATGGTCACCAAACCTTCCAGGGCTTTCTAGCCAACCCTAATGATGGAGGGTTATTTAAACTGTGTTCTTAGCTTTGCTCTTGTTGTCTGAAAAAGTTAGTTTTAATAAATATGGATGAAAGTGCTTACAACCTTTAAAATTTAGTGTCTGATTCTTGATTTACCCTTCCACTTCTTCCTAGTACTTGTATTACTAGTTTTTCCATTTTTTTTTTGGCTTTTAAACAATTGTTATATTGTCCTCCCAGAACTACCTGATGAACTCCATGCTGTTTCTGATTCTTCTAAAGTAACAGGCTTTTTCTCAAGCATCAAAATCTAACTTAGGACATTTTTGGACTGGCCATTGATGTTAGGGGATGAATTTTGTTTTTCAAGATGAACACTTTGGGCCCGATTCCAAAAGAGTTGCCCTCCGTGTAAGTCTGCCCTGATTCCGTAAGACCTGCTGTCAGTAAGTGACTTACTTCAGTGTAAGGCCCATCTATAAGCATGCTTGCTAATGGGTCCAGATTCCAAAACATCTGCTCTCAGTGTAAATGGTCACTTACACTAAGAGCACGTCTTTTGGAATTGGGGCCCTTAAATAATCTTCATATATTTACATAATCTATTGCTTATGGTCAATTTTTCCACTAATATCTTTTAATTTTATCATGGTAAAAATTTCCTTAACAGCTATTATTAACAAGGTGAATACAGTATCCCTATGATTTGAACTGTAAACTGCTGCTCCTTAAACCAAGATTGTATTTAATTCTTATTTAAGTGGAACATTTCCTTACGTGCAATGAAAAAGCCTCATTAGTATATTCAAAACTACAATTTGTATTCAGCAAAAAAATAAATAAAAACATAAAAGCCTCATCTATTTTCTTTTCTCTGTTGATTCTTTATATATATATATATATATATATATATATATATATATATATATATATATATGTTTGTGTGTGTGTGTGTGTGTGTGTGTGTGCATATATATATATATATATATATAGTTTCACTTCATAATCTCGAATTGCTAAAATCTCGAATTTCAGCATTTTGAGACCATGAAGCTGAAACTGCAGAATGCCGAAAGTGCATAAGAGTGAATTTGAATATCTCAAAGCCGCGCTTATGCATTTACGGTACTTAACGTGAAGTGTGTGGCTGGTATGGTGTCTGGAATTGAAGGTGAGTGAGTGTATGTGTGTGTTTTTGTACATTGTATGTTTGAGTAAGGGTAGTGAGGTGTAAATATGAGTGTGAGTGTTGGATTTGTTGGTGTTTGTGTATGTGTGATGTGTATTTGTGTGTGTGTGTGTGTGTGTGTGTGTGTGTGTGTGTGTGTGTGTGTGTGTGTGTGTGTATATATATATATATATATATATATATATGTATGTGTAGAAACAGTGGAGAAAGGGCAAATAAGATTTTCAATAATCTGAGTTTTAGACATTTTGATTTACAAATTTGCATCCTGCCTGACATGTCCTCTTCTTAAATTATGCAGCTACCTTGTGTCAGTATAAATACCACCTTGAGTATCTCCTGAAATGGTCTATGCCTAGTAGAACTAATCAGGTCAACAAAAAGTAAATGCATAAATAAAATAAACTGTTATTTATCAGGGGCAGCTCGTGCTATAGGACTGCGTGACTGCATCCCTCCCACCTGTAAAATGGGTCCCCCACCATAGAACATATAAAGATTAAAAAAATATCTCCCGGAATCCGCACATGCGTGCTTAGTTTCTGACTGCTGTGTTAGGCAGACCAGAACTTCAAGCACGCATGCTCAGGCATTTCTGAGCACCAGACTGCTCAGTTAGGCAGTCCGGATAGGGAAGAACGGAAACTCCACCCTTCCAACCCCGAGATCTGTGCAGTGATGACTGCAGTAACTGGAAGGTCACTGGACTGCATCGCCCGCAGGGTGGACCAATAGCATGCGGCTTCAGCCTCTGTGTGCAAAATGCCCCCGTTGTTTCATGGTGGTGGGTAGACAATAAGGCTTGAACCCTGTACCTTGGGCCCAAGTGACAAGAGCCTGAATTCCCTACCCACCACCATTTCTAAAACATTTGCAGATTTTTGCCTCATGTCTGTTCTGTTCCTCATAAAATCTGTGGTTTCTGTATTTTTGTTACTTAAAACAGACAGTAGTGCAGTGGTAGCAGTGTTGCCTGACAGCTATGGGTTGTCTGGTTTGACTCTTGGCTGGGGTGCCTTCTGTGTGGAGTCTGCATGTCCTCCCTGTGTTTGTGTGGGTTTGCTCTGGTGTCCTCAGTGGATATTTGTCCCTATTGTTTGGACTGTATTCCCCCATTATTGGCTTCGTCCAGGTTTTTTGTGACAAGGTTGAGAGCTATGGTGATAACTGAACTCACTGAATATGTTTGGGGGCTGTATTCCCCCATTATTGGCTTTGTTCAGGTGTTTTGTGCCAAGATGTTGACAGCTATGGTGAGAACTGAATTCACTAAATGGTAGCCATTTAAGTTTCAGTCTTCCTTTCTTTCATAAAAATAGATGATTTGGCATAGTGGTATGTTGCTCTGGCTGTTTTGCACAGGGACCTGGGTTCAATACTTGGCAGTGAAATGTATGGTGGTAACACAGCATTTTATTCTAACAACTTTCCACCATTATACAAGCAATGTTTAAAATGTGTCCCTGGTTTTTGGGCTTTTGTCCCCTCCCCCCAAATAAATTTTGGCTTTGTCCAGCTTTCTTGTGGTGCAAAGTTCAGAGATACAGCTGAGTGTCGAGTAGATTTTACAAGGAGCTGAGAGCTGCAGGGGAACAAAAGTTTAGTGCTGCTTATGCTGAGTCTGCTTTCATTGTAAATAGCATAACAGGTAGTGTACTTGCTTTTGATGCAGAAGGCTGTGGGTTCTACTCCCACAGTAGATAGATCCATTGCTGATACTGTACTCTGTTGCAAAGGGGATGGATGCTGCAGTCCTCTTTGGCGAAGATACCTAGTAACTATGAACCTGTTATCAGTTTTCCATCCATTCCCTATTACAATATTACTAGCATTATAATTTTTTTAATCCAACATAAGCAATTTATTCCTCAAGGGCAACAGGCACTTTTTTTGTAGATGAAACAATGACATATAAAGTTGTTTGCTAGCAGTAACCTCTTCATTAGTTAACAGATTTCTTTAATGTGGAATTATTTAGATGACTTTTACTTCTTCAGAGATAGTGCATATTTACTGATACTGGTGGACTGTTGAAGTTTGAGTAGACTTTTATGATGGAAATGTTCTGAATTGGGCAGTTTTGTCATTATTGGTGCATGCATTTTGTTTCATTGTTTACTGGAAAAATGTTCATTACAATAAATTTAAAATGCCCTCTAACAACTGTACTGTATTGTACAAGGAATATAATTTAATACAGTCAGGAAGGTGTATCAAAGAGCATGTGTATGTTTCGTGTTCAAGGGGCCTATGATTTGAAAACAGCCCAAAATTAATCTTTATCTGCCACTGGCAAAATGTATTTTCTTTGAATGTGGGTTTCAATGCTGTTTCAATGAATGTGAGTTTCAAGGGCAGAGAAGTTTTAATGCTAAGTCTATTTTCACTGTGAGACTGCATTGCTTTGTTTAGCAGATATATATTAGGGTTTATGCTGTAAAATATAAAATAAAACTTTCAAATGAAATCCTTATCATTGCAGAAGTAAAGCAGTATGCACATTACAGTGTTTATGGCAAATAGGGTGAAATAACCAAGGAATGGGACATTGGAATGGCTGCAGTGGGGACACTCCATTTGACCATGATTTTGTGATGGGGGGAAGGGCAGCAAACTCAGACAGCCCCGGCTGAACTATACCTATCAACTGCCCAGAATTTTGCAGAATGAATAGATTTTTGCTTCTTATTTTTGATTTGTTCCTCATAAAATTTGTGGTTTTCTGCCAAATCATTTAGGAATGAAGTCACTAAATAATGATAGACATTGAGTTTCAGACGTCATAACCTTCAGAAAAATGCATGCTAAAGCAATACCTGTTATTCTATCAACTGTCGTAAGTTTATACAAGAGCAATTTTTAGTACTGTTTGCATGTTTTCCCAATATATTTGGCCTTGTCCAGATTTTCTGCATTAAGAGGTTGAGAGGTACATGCAAATAAATTACTTTATAGAATTAGGAATATCCAAACCTCTCAACTGTCCCCAATTTTGGCTCAAAATGTTGCTCTCCCCCTAATAATCCCTCTGCAAAATGGCAATTTTGGAAGAACACATGGAGGGTTTACAATTATAAATAACTGTAATTATCAGAGTTATAGATTACTTTTATTTCAGAAATGCATGTAGATGATCTTATTTTGTCAGCTGCTCTAGTTAACAGTACTAATTTTAAAAAGGTGTCCCTTCTTTGACAGGTTCCCAGCTGTATTGTGTGGCAATTTTATATTTTTGCATAACATTTTTTATCTATTTTTCATAAAATTATGGTTTTCTGGCAAATTAGAAGCAAATCATTAAAGACTGAAGTTAGAAAATAATGGCAGACATTTGAGTTTCAAATTTCATACCTTCAAAAATTCATACTAATGCAAGACCTACTACTATTCTATTATCTTTCTAAGTTTATAAGAGCAATATTTAAACATTGTCTTTATGTTTGGGCCTGTGTCCCACTTCTATGAATGGCTTTGTCAGGATTTCTTGCTCTGAGGTTGAGAGGTATGAGTGTCAGAGCCATCATCATCAGCCTGAGACATTTCAAACTGTGACCTACTTGTTGCACCCCAATTCCCCATTGTAGTGGCTCTGGATGTGTCCAGGTAAGGCAAGGAGCAGTAATGCAGTGTAAGTGTGCAGAATATTCCCCCATCCAAGGCAGACCACAAGTACGATCGTGGCTTTTCATCTGTCCTTGATTTTGCAGAATGTTCTGGTTTTCTGTCATATTTTTATACTGTTGATTTATACTTATTATTATTCAGAAAATGCATGCTATTGCAGTGCCCTGTTGCTCTGTATTAAAGTAGCAATGCTTTACTGACCATCAGGTAAGCTTGTCGGAGATTGTAAGATGCAAGTAAGCTTTAATAAGCATACTGTTAAAGAATTACCAACATTGAAAGCCTTTTCATTGTTGCCATGCAGAGAATATTTACATAACTATATAACGTATAAGCCTTAGGTATTGAAATGCATATGACAGTATTTGAAATAAAGGACAGGATTACAGTATTTTCAGAAGCTCATTACGTTTGTTGGAGACTTGCAGTTATTTTTGCAGGCTTTACCCGTAAACTAAACAGAATGCCAATCTATCATGTGTGGTCCATAACTTGTGCAGTAATCCTTAAGCAATTTATCTTGAGCTTGTTTCTTTTTTGATGTTCATTTTTTACTTTGATCATGTGTTCCCCATGAAACACGTAGATAGCTGTTGTCAGGCAGCAGGTCTTTTTTGAATAAGAAACATTTTTACAAATGGGGGTATCACAGAGATTGCTACTTTCAGCATGTTACTTGGTAATTTTATAAAGCTGAATATAAATTATAATTAGAACTGCAGTGCAAGGAGAAGTGGTTTGAGCTGAGTGCTGCTTGTTTTATTTTATACTTGATTTTGATTGGCATTCCAGTAATGTATTTATAAAGCAATTTATTTTTTCATGCCTCACAACCTTTGTGTTTCCATCTAGATATTAAGTTGTCATGTAGCCAATGCATTGAAATATTTTTTTCTTCTACACTTCATTTTGTCTTGATTGGACTCTTGTAATGATGGTTTGGCACCCAGGGCAGAGTATTTAATTAAAGTTCCAGTTGCTGTGGTTTTGAGCATAGCCCCACCCCTTTCTAATTGGCCACACCCCTTCCCATTGGCCCCACCCACTCAGCTGTCTCCTGCAGCCCCCCTTTAATTTGAAGTCACCAGCCGCCACTGTTATTTATGCTTATTTACTAGCTATGAATCTGACTTATGAAAAATGCTACATCTCTGTACCTTAAGCTATATTAATAGATTTACAATCTAATTTAAAACACGATACAGCTTCCACTTTTGAATACTTGCTTCACACCAGGAGGATGTAATGCACAGGTCTGTATTATGTTTACAAAGGTTTACTTTGGTGCCACTAGTCTGCATTTAAACTTATATACATACACATATATATATATATCTATACATACACGCATATACAGCATATATATATATATATATATATATATATATATATATATATATATATATATATAGTTTCACTTTACAACCCTGAAATTATGAAATATCGAAATTCAGTAAAGTCAAAAACTAAAAAATCCAAAACCCCAAAAGTGCAAAATTCAAAATGGCGACTGCCCACATACACACTCCACACACAAAAATGCACATATATACCATCCTCCCTGCACTATAAACCAACACACACACACACACACACACACACACACACACACACACACACACACACACACACATATATATATATATATATATATATATATATATAGAGAGAGAGAGAGATGGTTGCCATTCACTCCATTAAATTGGCTTCTCATCACTATAGTGAGTAACACTGAAATGCTTTTGAGTATTCTGTTGATGTAAATTTGAAGATTTTGGATGAATGCAGCATCATGTGCATTCGGGTAAGGTACATATTGGTTTGGGAAGCAAGTGATGGAATTTGTAAACATTCTGAAGGTTTAGGCATTGGGATGGGAGTGTTTGTACCAGTCTAAATGGGTTAGGGTAAGAGTAAGGGTAAGACCATTGATAAACTTTTGGCTGAAGTTTCAGCTCAATTATCTCTTCCTACTCCCCCAGTAGTCCAAAGGAAATTCCACATAATGCAATCCTTTCCACCATTACTAGGGGACAGGTCATCATTCTACTTTCCAAGGCCAAAAACACTGCATTAATGAGCCCTGATAACATCCCAGGATGCTTAATAAATAGCATGAAACATGACCTTTCTGGTTCATGTGAATCACTTTTAAACTGGAGCCTACAGTCAGGTTTTGTGTTCAAGAAATGGAAGATGGTAACAGCCATTCTGCTGTACAAAGGAGGCCCAACACTAATCTGGGTGACTACAGGCCAATAAGTCTGACCAGCCTCATATGTAAGGCCATGGAAA
>NC_056742.1:70490648-70588148 GCF_019279795.1 Protopterus annectens
GCTTGTTTGGGAGTCATACATATGTCCTTCCATTGTTTCATTGTTGATCCTGCCTCTTAAACCTGGTTGATTTCTTTGAAACAGTCACCAAGGCCATTGACGAGGGGAAGGTGGTCCACACAGCCTACCTGGACCTCGCAAAAGCCATCGATACAATACCCCACTCGAGCATTATACATAAGCTTACCAGCTTAAATATAAACTCCTATGTCACTAGATGGGTTGCAAACTGGCTCAAGGACAGAACCCACATGGTTAGAATTGCTGGAGCCATGTCAGACTCCAAACCAGTTACAAGTGGCGTCCCACAAGGCTCAGTCCTGGGACCTCTCTTGTTCGGTATATATTTCTCGGAGGTACAGGCCAACACGGAATGTCTGTGGCTGACTAAGTTCGCAGATGACTGCAAACTGGGCACCATTATCGACTCTCCAGCCAACACAAGCTTCCTCCAAAAGGGCCTCATAGAAACAGACAACTGGTGCCAGAGCCATGGCCTCAAGCTAAACGCCAAAAAGTGTATAGTCATCCCCTTTGGCAAAAACAAAGTGCCCACAAATTACCACATAGGTGGTAATCCATTAAGTACAGAAGAAGTAATTAGGGACCTGGGGACCCAAGTTGATAGCAATCTCTCATTTGACAACCACGTGGCCAAAGTGGTTAGAAAAACATTTTATACAGCCCACCTAATCATGAAGGGATTCACATCTAGATCAGGGGAGGTCATCGTGCCTCTTTACTCATCCCTCATCAGGCCCATAACTGAGTACAATGCCCCTTTTGGGATGTACCTTACTAGACACCTGCAGCAACTGGAAAGACCCCAAAAGTACCTCACCAAGAGAATCAAAGGGCTCAAACAGATGCCATATGCTGCCCGGTTAAAGAAACTCCAGCTCAACTCAGTGGCATACCGCCTGTTCAGAGGCGATCTGTGCCTGACGTATAAAGCCATGTCCAACCCGGAATTAATGGACATGCTGCACCTCAGAAAATCCAAATCCCATCGAGCTACGTGCTTGAGAGACTTGAACCTCAGCACTGAAATAAATAGGACATGCTGGAGGGACTGATTAATAACCCAGAGGCTCCCTTCACTCTGGAATAAAATCCCAGTCCAGGTTAGGCAAAGTCCCTCATTGACTCTCTTCAAGAGGAATCTTAATGAGTGGATGGGAGATCGTAGGTTTACCCCGGGTATCACTTCTGTGTCACTGTTAGACAGAGGCACAGTATACTAACCTCGAAAAAGGGCATAGCAAAATTCATTTAATATGGGTGGCGAAAGCCAAACACACTCTGGCTAGGCTTATAAATGCCCTAGGGCAGATAGCCTAGTATGAACCTATGAACCTATAATCTCTCTTCCTAATCCTTTCTAACCTTCTCTGATAGATTCTTATAGTTATTATGCAATATTTTGTATGCCCAGCTAATTATCCCTTTTTAACAAAAGCTTCTGTTCTAGATTTTACTAAAAACTCCAAGAATGATGGTCTTTCACTCAGGCTCTTCCTATTCCTTTTTCTTTGCCTATACTCAGCTATCAATCCCTGATAGGGAAAGCAGTCTCTAGCCTGCAATCCAAATATTTTCTTGATTCTTCCCATTCTATTACCCTTTCCTCTCTAGATATTAGCTCCCAGTACCTTGGTTCCTTTGCCAATTTTCTCTAGTAAATTCCAGCCCCCTCTTGCCTATTCTCCATACCCTTAATTGTAGTCATACCTGTTGACAAAATGCCCTTTCTGCAGTCTTCTGTTTACTTAGTCCTTAGAATACCTTCTGCCACTTTATGAATATACTATTCTGTGTGGCTGTTTTTTCTTCATTAAGGACCTGCACCCAAAATCCCACTGTCTCCTTATTTCTTGATTTTTCCTCCTGCTTCATCATCATCCATTTCTCCTCTGAGTTATATATTTCTGTTTGAGCTTGTATATGACCCATAGCTATGTAGCTTGAAAATATCCCAACAGATCAGGTAATCCCAATCCACCTTGTTATATTGAAAGAATCAACTTATCCCTCTAGACCCTTGCCCTTTCCCCCTCCCAGATATAATAATTCAACTCTTTATTAATTACTGTTGACAACTTCTCCTCTGCTTGATAAAAAATGCTTGAACAGTATATAAAACTAAAGTGACTAAAAATATTTTCACTGTTTGTATCTTCCTATCCATAACAATAAACACAAGCTTCTGGTTTCTCACTTTTTGTATTATCCTTTGTTTAGTCTCTTCCCACATATCCTTAGCTGCTATAACAGAAGTTCTATTAATCCATACTCCTAAATACTTTGATTAATCATGTACCCATAAATATGGATATTGTCCTACCAATTCATGTGTTGTTGCACAGTATACAGCTATAGACTTTTGTTTTATCTTCATTAAATTTATATCCCAGAAAAACTTAAAACTGTTTCAAGATACTCCACAACACTGAGATGCACATTTCTGTTTTTTTTTTCAGTTACAAAATTATATTGTCTGCATATAAAGCCAATTTTGCTTGATTACCATACCAATTATATCTTTGAATTTCTGAGTCCCCTGTTTTCTTTCCCAGGGGCTCTAAATATAAAGCAAATAACAAAGGAGAAAGAGGACACCCTTGCCTAGTTCCTCTGTGCAGACACAACTTGTCAGAAATGAACCCTTCCAATTTAATTTTTGCTTCCAATGCCTTATGTATATCCTCCTAATTAACCTTATTATTATATCAGGGAATGCAAATGCTTCTATTGCTCTGCTCATAAAATCCTAGTGTACTCTGTTGAATGCTTATTCTGTATCAAGACCCAACAACAACAGCAGTATTTTCTTGTATTCTGCTTGCTTCTGGATTATCCTTGTTCTATTAATGTTGTCAAATGTTTATCTCCCGTCCACAAAACCATATTGATCCATATCTATCAATTTTGGCTAAATATTTGCCATTCTTTTATCTATCATAGACATAAACACTTTATAATCATGGTTTAAAACTGAAATGGGCCTATATGAATCTGAGTCTGGTAAGTCTTTACTGTCTTAAGATATTACAGCCACCAAAGTTTTATTCCATGATGCTGGTACTTCCCCTCCTTTTAAAATACTGTTGACAAAATTTCCTTTCTCCAGTCTTCTGTTGGCTTAGTTCTTAGAATACTTTCTGCTACTTTATGAATATACTAAGCACTGTTTCCTAGATCTTTATCACTTTTTTCCCTCCTAGCTTCCATACTTCCACATGAATACCATCTATTCCTGGAGGCAATTTTGGAGATTGTACATCACCATTTTTATCTTTTCTCCTCCCATCTTAAGTATTAATTGTTGAGTCTTGTCTACCTCTAGCCTTGGCATACTTAACTCTTCCATAAATATTGCCATTTCTTGTTTTCCACATTTCTCTGCTTTCTACAAATGCTCATAACATTTTCAAAATATCTGTAATACCTCTACAGGCTCTTTGCTTATTTTTCTGTTATAGGCTCCCTGAGTTTGGTAGCAACCCTTTCCATTGTCTGTCGCCTAAGTCATTGTGATAAAAGTTTTTGTGCTCTGGGGTTATTATCAAAACATGCATATTATCCACATACTCCCATATTTTTTCTATAGCACTCTGCAGTTGCACCTCTTCTTGTTATTTGGGATTCCCCTTATTGTAATACTTTAACCTTTGCCAGCCCTTCTAAATAATGACTATTACTTCTTAATTTTATATCTTTTGTTTATTTGTACCCTATTCCTAAACTCTACTTTTATTTTCCCCACTTAATAGCTATAACTTCTGAAGAAATGTCTATCTTTCCTACTAACTCTTGAAAAAATTCTACTACCCTTTCCTTAAATTCCTCTCTATTTAACAGGTTGATGGGGAAGCACCAGTTTCTCATTTTTACTTCATTACCCTGCATTTTCTATTTTAGTTGTTATTGGTTCATGATCTGAAGTATTTAATGGATGTGTGTTGAAGCTTTCAAATAAATGCACATGTTCCTGTGAAATATGATTTCTGTCTAGTGTAGCCCAATTACTGTACCTTGGGGAATACTATGTAAATTCTCTGAGTTCCTGCTACTGAATTCACGTCTTCCATACCAAATATTTTCAGGAATTTCTTCAGAAATCTGCCTTCGTTTGTTATATGTTCTCTTCTAGGTTCCCCAGTGCATCCTCACTGTTGCAAGTCAAATTCCAGTCCCCATGTTTAAGCAATACTTCCTGCTGAAAGCTGATTATTTCTCCCAAAACTTTCTTAAGCTCCATAATAAATTTTAGGAGGTATATAAATACATATCAGCATAATCTTTCTCACTTGCTAGTATCTCTTTACTACCTTAAATCTGATAATTTTCTCTTGTATTTCCTCTTCTAATATTTGTGTTATATGCAAGCATTATTGTTTGGTAGGTTGATCTTTTAAACAGTTGCTTCTTGTCATCTCCATTTGAACCTATGTCACATTTTACATGACTTTTTGTTTTAATGAAACCCCTCAAAAATACATGCCCAGAATACCTCCATAATCTATTAACTTAAAACAAACACAAAAAGCTTTGTACTTTTTCAAATAATGAAGTTTAACCCTCCTGATATGAGCTGTTGCTCCATATTGACAGCTGCACACACAGGCAAAACCCAACCTAAGATATATGTTGCAGCCCGTGTTCCTGCTTAAATTAATTACTGTCCGTTCTTGTCTTATTTTTATCACTCTCCAGATATGAAAAACATCTTGAAATCTTCAGAAAACATTAATTTTTAGCCTTAAAAAAAGTCCTCTGGCTTTTTTATTTCATACTGGTCAGCTTGTCTCAATGGAAAACTATGACAGCTACAGACTTCTCAACTGAGCATTTATTTTCTAAAGGAGAAGTTTTCATTACATTCAGTGTTGTTTTTTTTTACTTTCTTAAACAAAAAATGTGTTACTAGGTTAAGCCAAGGGCCTTAATCTAGACATTCACCTATGCAAAAGTGAGAGAAAATGTATAAACTGTACATATTTTATAATCTGTACATTTGTATGCTTCCATCCCTAACGTCAACAACCCAAAATTTCAGCATATTAACTTTAATATGCTTTTGTCCATCTTTTCTTATCTTTTCACATTGTAATACCTATATTTCCTAAAACAAAAAAAGAAGAAAAAAGGCACTTGCTTACTTTAGTAATTTTATCTCACACATCATTAACTGTAAATTCTTTACTGCATAGCATGCAATTTATATAATGAAATGTTTATGCAAATACTGTTAAAAACAAAAAATGTTTTATTTACAGTTACTTTATTACCCTTTCCTTTTAGCGTCCTTCCGAACATTAATGACATGAAGTAGGGTATATGCTTTTCAGTGCTGCACAAGTTTAACAAAGTCAGCAAAAGTCCAGTCTTTCTCATTTTTCTTGCAAAACCATATTTCAGATGTGATTGATGCTTTATTATCTCACATTTATTCACTAATTTCAGTGTTGGTGGTCTTCTTCCTGTTCATCTCTATCTCCTAATGCCAGACTCTGGTTTAAGTCCAAGGACTCCTGATTCTTCTAGACAACTTCTGTGTTTTTTTTCTGCCTCTCAAGCATTTTCCTTTGGAACATTGAAAATGTTTTACAGGCAAAGTCTCTCTTTCTCTATAAGCGTTAGTATTTGATGAATAAGGAGCAGAGTCCGCTTCTGTTTATTGGCTCACTTTTTGTTGGACAAACTTTTGTATTACCTACTTCCTCTGTTCTGCATCAAAAATTACTTTGTTCCTCCAGGGAAAATATTCTGAAGACTGCTGGAAACAACAAGTTGAATCTCATACCTGCCTCTCAACTTTCCTTGATTGCTTGGATAAATTTGCTTCTCTTCTGCTTGGTGTATGTGGATAATTATTTTCCACAAGCACTCTACTGTCTACAATTTTTAATACTCTGCCCTTTTGACACAAGTCATCACTACAAAACTATTCTCAGGCTTATTGAGTTTAACTGACCAGATACACTGAAATAACTTAATTTGAAGCTATCATGGAATTTCTAATGAAAATGGTGGGAATCTGCCTGGGGGTATGATGCCTTACTGTCACCAGTTATGAATCACCAAAGTCCATGTAATTTTCCAGCTTGCCCTTCTTCACAAAATTTGCCACAGAGGCTAGTTAATGATGCTTTCATTTCTGTTCACACTCAATTCCTAAGCAAATCTTTCTGGAACTCATTTCCCTTATGCCATAACCCTAATCAGGTGGGGTCACTATACTTCAAATACATCCATGGTATGTATGCTCGTCATCAGTTGGACAAGTCTCTCCTCCTCAGTTTTCTCTTATTTTCCTACTTCATTACAACCCCATGCATCATTCTTAGATTTCTAAGAATGCAGCAGAACTTCTTCCATTCTTTCACTTCTCTGCACCCCCCCCCCCACATCATTTCATGTCTTGGGAATAGTTAACCAATATCCAGAAGCAATTGATTTGTTACAAGGTTTTCGCACAGACAGCAAAACATTCCTCTGTTGTTCAATAAGCTATAACAATATTACAGGAAGAATATATAATAACTATCTCTTTCTTCTTATCTTATTACATTCATTTCCATATTCAGTTCTGAGTACATCACCTACTGAGTAAACAGACGTCATTTCAGCATTTCAGTTTTAAATTGTAATTCTGACTACTACAGCAGATAATTTGTTTTCTAAGCAAACACTCATCAGTAAGTAAAAAGAATTAAGCATTCTTTGATTTCTATAGGTTCAAAGGTTCATGGATGATTACTAGGCCAATAACCTCAGGGAGCACTTTTTATGCCAAGCCGTGCTTCCCCAATGTATCTGGCATGTTTTGATGCACTAGTGTTGCTTTATGAGGTAAGTGTAGGCTTGGGCATGAGTGGTCAAGCATTTATAGGCTGCCACTGTCTACTAGAGACACAGGTGCCAGACCAGGGATAAATTTCCAATACCCCATTCTCTGGTCCAAATTGCAATTGAATTTGGTTAAAGAAGAACACTGATTGACATGGATAGAATGCCTGTTTCAGAGAAGTGGTAGTCTCTGAGACACATACTTATCCCTCCATCATGTCTCATTTATGTTGTATGTGGGGCTTATGTCACTAGATCAGGTAATTCTGATGCTATGTATTTTGTGCATGTGCAACAGGTCCATCAGAGTGGGATCAGAGAATGCTTTCTATGCCAGGCATACAAGGCATACATCACCTCTCTGCAGCCTGTATGATGCTGAGTATATTCACAGAACTTTTTGTGAGGAACCACTGAGGACTCTTCAGTTGCTGCTTATGCCTAATAAGATACATTCTGGGGGGGATTGTGCTCAATGATTGGCTTAATGAGGGCTGAGTAGAGTGGAGCTATGACACCCTTGGACCTAGATACCATACCCTTGTTTATAGATTAGGCAACATAGAATGATTTCCTTACCATTGTAGACACACGATGCTGAAAGGCCAGTTTACTGTCTACATACATTCCTATGTTCCTGGCAACTGAGCCTAATACCCATCTTCTCAAAGGATACTCTTGTACATTTTGTGGCATAAAATATTAAATGATCTGTCTGGCACAAGTTATTTATTTGTATCACGCCTTCTTGGAGAGTATTTGTGTCTTTGGGGATTCTATAACAGTGCCCAGTTTGCAGTCCCCTGCGAACCTGGTCAGCCAGAGGTCCTTGACATTGGTATTACCTTCAAAGACATAGATGCCAAAAAGGATCAGCCCCAGCACTGAGCCTTGAGGGTCTTTGCTAGTAACTGGCCTCATTGTGGAGATAGAATCCCCTATCCTGACTTCTTGGGTCTTATCTGAGAGCCAGCTGGCTGTCCAAAAGATAACATGGGATTTATACCTAATTTCTTGAATTTGTCAACAGTACCTGTGTGAGGTATTGTGTCCAGTGCTTTGGCTAGGTTAGGGTAGGCAGTATGCACTGTTTTTCTCATGCACATTGTCCTGGTGACCTTTTTCAAAAAAATCCACCAAGCTGAGTATGCATGACCTGCCCTTGACAAAAGCAGACTGGATTGGAATCAGTGTCTAAATGTTTTCTGTGTTATTTTTTATTATTTCCATGACAATTCTTTACAGGACTTTACACATCAGACTAGTCAAACTTATGGGTCTTTGATTAAGCTAGTACTTAGATGGCCCACTTTGTGTGGAAGGATGATAATTTCACTCCTCCATTCACTTGGCACTAAGCCTGCCTGGAGGTTACGGTTAAATACTGATTCTAGTAGTCCTGATAGGTTGTGTGTCATGCTATTATGGAGGCATCTCAACATATTATTAGGGCTCATTGATGCAGCGTTTTTGGCCTTGGAGAGTGCATTCAGGACCTGTTTGTTCACGATAGTGGGGAGAGTTATAGTTGAAGGTATTTCTTGAGAGAAGGTAAAATTGGAGCTACATTTGTCAGCCAGTAGATTTGCTATATCCTCTAGCTCAGTATAGATAATTCTGCTTACAATTAGTTTGGAACGTTGCTGTGTATTGCCTTTGAGGTTGCAGACACAGCTTAAGAAAACGTGATTCTCCTTGACCCGAGAGGCTATTTTTACCTCAAACTTGGCATTGATAGGCCTCAGTTGCTTGTTTATTTTGATGAGGGTGTTTTCCTTTGGTGGGCATGGCACCTCTAATTTTTTCATTGATTTTTTTCCTTTTGTTATACAGCCCACTAATGCTGGGATTCCACCAGGGTAGCTTGTTTTTTGAGTTTCCCATGTGTTTTTTCCGGGGAGGTATATTTGTCAGTATGCAGCAATTAACATGATTTTGCAGGATTTCTGTGAACAATTACTCATAGGCAGTGGTGTTTTTAAGGTTTGGGAGCTTGGAAATTTGCCAGATTGTCACTTAATTGTAGGAAGTTTGCCTTAGAATAACTCCTAAAAATACCAGGATTGGCTGGGGTCCAAGAGTTAATTTTTATTTCAAAGGAGACAGCTTTATGGTCTGACCAGAAAACTTTGGACATTGCACTGGGTGAAGCAGGGAGGGTGAAATGCAATGTTCTCATATAGTTCTGAGTACCATGTCAAGGATGTTAGTGCCCCTAGTGTGAGTATGAACTACCTGTTTCAGGGTGTTTGAGTTTACAAAAGACCAGGAATTTCTGGGCATGCATGTTTGAATTCATTCACAGTTAATAGCGGGGTAGTTAAAATCACTCATGAATATTGTGTTGGGCTGACTGGGGAGTGTCTGCAGTACACTTACATAAGAGCTGTGGGTTTCCTGGGTCATAAAGGGGGACCATTAGCTTGCAAGGATATGGTATGGTACATTTCTTTGCCTGTGATAGTTTGGAAGTAGAGAAGATCTAGCACTTCATACTGTCTGACCGTGACCAATCTTGATTTGTGTTTGTTTTTGATGTAAATTGAGATACCTCCACCTGTTGTCCCTTCCTGTGAAACAGCTGGTCTAAATGTGTGGAAGGCGTTAAAACCCTGCACTACCAGGGTGCTCTCCTTCATTTTAAGCTATGTTTCAGTAACTACACTAACATATTCTTTATCCAGTGTGAGCAAAGCTTGCAAGAAGTAGAGCTTCTTGTTTAGACTCCTGGTAGTGAACAGTAATGCCTTCAGATCTTCTTGCACTGATTTTGCTATGCTGGAAGGTTAATCAAGTTGCAATGCCCAAAAAAGGCACTGTGGGCGTGGAGAAGGTTTTAGCCAAGGTGGTCATGTGCAGGCCATCCCTGCAAAGCAGTATGGACTGTCAAACATATCTTCCTTGGCTGAGAAATGTTGTCCCCACTTTGAATGACACCAAAATCTGACATAAATATTAAAGTCAATTACCTTTGTTCATATTGTGGCATCATCCTTGGAAAATGTAGAATCCTGCTTCATGCTAGGTTCATACTGACCTGGGAAACTCTGAGAGTTCTGTCATATGTCTCTCTTCGTATAGTGCATTCATGCCCACATGGACTATAATTGAGTCATACGGGTGCTTGTGGTTCACTGACCTGAATGCATGCATGATCTGGCAGATCCTGGGCCCTGATAGGCAACTGACTCTATCCTTACTTAGCCCGGTGAGTGGAACAGTTGGACAGACAAATTAAACATAGTGTGAGACAAGAATCAAGAAAATTTTGAAAAAAAATATTTAGAAAGATATTGAGCATAATAGGAAACCATTTTATAAATACATAAGATGTGGAAGAAGTAAATGCATATAAATTCATAAACTGTGTAGATTCTAAAATGTATTCTCAGACAAAACAGTTCATAGATATATTTATAAAATCTTATGCAAAGCAGTTTGGTTTCATTAAGGGAGTGATAAATTGTCCTTGTGATATCCAGGTAATTTCAGATATTAAAATCAAATTAGATTATATTGAAGAATAACTATACAAACTGAATCCAACAAAGCACAGGGAGATGACGGAATTAGTAATAATGACCTGAGAACACTTCAGCAAAAACTTACAGTACCATTATATCTATTATTTACTTGGTTGTATAAATATGGGGAGATTCCTCAAGACTGGAGATGTGAGCTTATTAAATCTGTCTTTAAGTGGAAAGGGGAATAGAGGAAACCCAGAGTCCTATAGACCTTTAAGTTTACTTTCATATTGTGGAAAAATAATGGAGAAGGTAATATTGGATAAGTTATTGTCAGAACTGGAAAGGTTGTGACCCGAAACCATACATCAGCATGCATATTTTGAAAATATTTCTATCACACAAAAATTCTTCACTGCAATTGAATCATGGCTCTCAAACTCATAACTCATCCTAAACTCTTATGATCTTCCAACCCATCAGACTCTCAGACCCCCCCCCTACCAAATTCTGTATCACTGCTATCGATAATACAACAATTACACCAAAATCTCGCACAAAACCTCTAGGAGGAGTAATTAACAATAATATGGGATTCGACCAACACATATCATTAACAATCTAGAAGATACATAAAAAACTAGGAACTCTATATAGAAATAAACAATTCCTATCCAATAATACTTGGATAGCTATTCTCTGAACCCACCTCCTATCTACACTCCTTTATGCCTCCCATATACTTATAAGTCTTAAGAAAACAGACCTTGAAAATGTATAGTGGTGGGTGTTACTTTGGTAGAGTGCATTTGAGCTTACTGAGGATACTTTTTGTGAGTGACATTGTCTGGGAGGCCTTTGTGGTTTAGGAAGATTACATTTAAGACCATCAGCATATGTGGGTCTGTGTGTCTATTCTATGCTATGTCTGGTGGGTGTAATGTGTGTGCTTCTGACAACCTGTTTAGTATTTTAAGTGCTTGTATGAGAGAGCCTTACCTTCAATGACATTGTGTAACTACATCTCTCACATACTATAACATTTTCTAAAGAATTAGGTGATCATTAGTAGACATAAGATGATTGCTAGACTGATATTTTTCTAATAGAGTCATAGGTGCCATACCAGGGGAATATATTTGATTCATCATCCATTGGTTCATGTTATGCTTGAACAAGTACAAGGAAGAGCCGGTGAGTGGGAAGCCTGTTCCAGTGAAGGGGTAATCTCTGAAACACATACCTATCCCTCAAACATTTCTTATTTATGTTACAAATGAGGTTTAGACCCCTGGATCAGGTATTTCTAATGCTGTTTATTTTGTAGATGTGCAGTAGTTCCATCAGAGGTGGAGCAGAGCATACTTTGAAGGCTAGGTGTAGATTGCTTCTCAGCAGTGTGTAGGATGAGTATAGGGATAGGGCTTTGAGCAGTCCACATAGGACATGCTTTCTACAGCATGTATTCTTTTTCTGAAGAACCTTTGTTGGTGCTCCAGTTGCTGCATTTGCCTAGTGAGTTACATACCAAAGGTGGCATTGTACTCAATGATTGGTCTAATGATGGCCAAACACAAAGGTTTCCAATGTCATTATTTATCATATCCATTATAATTCTTTTGTAGCTTTACATACCAGACTAGTCAGACTTATGGGTCACTAATTACCTGGGTCCATGGATGGCCCACCCTTCTGTAGAGGGATAACAGTTGGAGGCCTCCATTTATTATGCAAGCAACATGTTTGGAGGTAATGCTTAAATAATGATTCCAGTGAGCCTGATAGGCCATGTTCCATGCTATTTAGGAGCCATCCTCAGATGTTATTGGGACCCCATTGATGCAGTGTTTTTGGCTGTGGAGAGAGAAATGAGGATCAGTTCCCTAATGATGTAACAGGAGTTATGTTTGGGGGTATTTCTTGAGAGGTGTCAGTAGGAGAAAGTGGGGTAAGTGGGCCAGTAGATTTGCTATCCATTTATGATTAGTTCTGCACATTGTTGTATATTACCTCTGAGTTTGTGGACATAACCAAAAAAGCTTGTCTTTAGCCTGGGAAGCTTCTTTAACTCATATTTGGCTTTGGTAGACTTAACTAGTTTCCTGAGTTGCTTATTTAGCTTGTTGAGTGAGTACTTACCTTGCTGGGCATTGCACTTCCTAATTTTGGCCATGACTTTCTTCCTCTTATTATTTAAGCTTTTGATGTTGTGATCCCACCAGGGTGGCCAGTTTTTTTTAAATTTGTCCTTTGCTTATTTTGAGTAAGTACCACTACATTAATGCAACTACATACCTGGTTGTAGAGGGTGTTTGTAAACACGTTTGCATAAGTGGCAGCATTTCCTGGGTCTGTAGGAGCTTGAAATTTTGCCTGAGCATCACTTAATAGGAGAATGTTTGCCTTGGAGTAATTCCTAAAAGTTCTAGATGATGTCCCAGGTTTTATTTTTATTTTGAAAGAGACAGCTTTATGGTCTGACCTGACCTTTGCAGGTGCTTCACGTGGGAGTGGGGGGTGCAGCATTTACCCATGCTCTTGAGGTCTAGGGTGAGGATGTTTTCACCCCTACTGGGCATGTGGACTAGCTTGTCTAGGGCATGTGTGCTGGCAAAGTTCAGGAATCTTTGGGCTTGTGAGTTTAGAGTTCTGTGTGATTCCCTGTTTATAGTGGGGGTAGTTGATGTCCTCCATGAGTATGCTTTTGGGTTGAATAGAGAGTAACTCCAGTACATTTATGTAAGTAGTATTGGTTTCCTGGTCATAGATTGGGAACTATAGCTCACAAAGATATGGTATGGCGAGATGTACTTAGAGAAGCTCAAGTGTATCATATTGTTTGAACAGCCTTGAAGGGTATTTATTTCTTATGTAAACTGAGACACCTCCACCCTTTGTCATTATACATGCAGTAGCTGGTCTAAGTGTGTGGAAGATATTGTAGGCATACACTGTTGGGGTGTGCTCAGTGGCTTTAATCAATGTCTCAGTAAATATGCAGATTTCTTAATTCTCCAGGATGAGGAGAGCTTGCAGGGACTGGAATTGTTTTTAGACCTTTAGACACCCCAGCATTGAGCAGTAAAACCATTAGATTATGCTGGGTAGATGTACCTTTGTGGGATGGTTTATCAGGCTGACAATGCCTATAAAAGTCACTATGGGGGTGGATAAAGTTCTAGCAAATATTTGAAAGCTTAAAGGGGGCAGTTGCAGACTATCCATGGTGAGGCAGTGTGGTCTGGCAATCATAACCTCCCTGGTGGCCAAATATTGTACCCCTTCAAATGACACTAAAAACTAAGCAAATTATTAAACTCAATTAGACTAGAAAAAGTGCAGAAAGCAAAAGAAAATACTTATCCAACAAGTTATGTACTATCTGGAACAGAATAGTGCTAATTTTCATTATCCCTAACATTTAGCCATAATATCATGATTGTTAAAGAATTAATAGAACAATTTTCACTTGTTAAAACAAACAGCTTCTTCTTTTATTCAGAAGATATCCTTAGCTTTGCTGTTCACCAAAAATGTGCATGCAATAGACTTTTATAATCTCTGTCTGTTTCTGTCTCTGTTTTTTACAGTTTGTTTGTGTCTTTTGGCTTTTCCCGGTTAGGGGTCGCCACAGCAGAACTCTGGTCTGCTAATGATTGGCAGTAGATTTTTACATGCTGGCTTGCTGGGCCTAATGCACAACCTTCGACGAAGGAACGCCCATTCACGCATGTCGACACACAGAAGACGCTCTCACTAAGAATCGAACGGGCAACGTCTAACTGTGAGGCGCAACGCTACCGCAGCACCTGATGATATGATTATCTGTACTCTTTCAAATCTCCCAGCCATAGCTTTTAGACTCTTTAATCACAGCCACATAGTCTTTCATGCCTCTCAACCTGTTAGCTCAACCATCAGGGACAAGAAAGAAAGACCCAAGTCAGGAACATATTTTAAATATTGCTCTTAAATTGTCAGAATATCATAATTTGCATTAGTGTGCATTTCCTGAGGACATGAAGTCTGAAAGTCAAATGTATACTATTACTTATTGATTGCAGTCTTCAATGGTTTGACAGAAAAACACATATTTTATGCAGAAATGATAAAAAATATGAGTCAAAATCAGGAACATTCTGTAAATATATCCTTAATACTCTTAAATGTAGCTTTATCTTGAAGTAGTGCTATATGCAGAACAAACTTTTGTTCTTTCATTCTGTTTCTCTCATCTTTCTTTCATTCTCTTTCACAAGTATCCAAACCAACAGCTTCCATATAACTCATTAACACCTCTGTGCTGTAGAATGCCACACTTCTAGCAGTGCATACACATTATTACATTCCAGAGCATTTTTCGGGAAAATGAAGTTAGAAAGCATAAAACAAACTAATGTGAATATTTTATGAACAATACAGGCTATCAACATTAAATAGCAATGTTAACAATAAAAAAAATGTTCTTTGTAGTGATTGTAAGAAGTACATTCCATCTTTTCATCAATACTATATTATAGCGCACACAGTGTCATATTTGTATTGAAGTTTCACAAATAATTTGTCCTTGTTATCTTGGAAACTGTACAACCTTGACTTATAGTCTGAGAATGCTGTTAGTCAGACATGACGGTAAGAAATTCCTTTCTGAGTGCTTGTTTATTGAGATTTTCAGAAATATGAAAAAATATGCTTCTTTGTATAATTAGCAATATGAACAGTATCTTTCAAGATGTACAACTTACAGTGCAAACATGAATAACAGTAATCTTAAACATTAAGTATGGTTTCATTTGATGCCACACAACAGTTTGCAAGTCACTTGATTTAAGAAATATTAAGTATGTATGGAAATGTTGCATGGCTTCAGAATTACTACCAAACAAATAGGTAGTAAATAAGTCGACATTGACTATTTATTTATTTTTGTCTCCCACCAAGGCATTTCACACTATGCCTCTCAATAACATGTAGGTCTCCCAGTTATAAAAATATGAACGCAAATATGAATAAATGATGAACAAAGATTCATTTCTCAACTGCAGGGAATCCTAGATTAACAATCTTAATTGTCATTTCATTACTTACACTCTGCCTTTTCTAATATGGCATATTATTAATTGTTTGATCCATAGTTAAGGAAGCCACCCCCCCAAAAATCTTTGAAAGACAAAGAATCTATAAGTGCTAACTGAAAGTATACAAAATACATTACATGCTTGAATGAGATAACAGACTATGCAGACTCAAAAAGAAAAAGTAGCTAGAAACACTCACAAGTCTGTACATACCAATTTCTTCTATTTAAACAAAAAAGAAGAGTAGAAAGAAGAGCTCAGTTACAAATAAATTGGCTGTACACTTCAATGTCTTCTATTAAAAATGGGGGGGTGGGATGGCGTTGCCAGAATTATAGGTTCATACTAGGCTATCTGCCCTAGGGCATTTATAAGCCTAGCCAGAGTGTGTTTGGCTTTCGCCATCCATTTTAAATTTATTTTGCTATGCCCTTTTTTGAGGTTATTATACTGTGCCTCTGTCTAACAGTGACACAGAAGTGATACCCGGGGTAAACCTACGATCTCCCATCCACTCATCAAGATTCCTCTTGAAGAGAGTCAATGAGGGACTCTGCCTAACCTGGACTGGGATTTTATTCCAGAGTGAAGGGAGCCTCTGGGTTATGAATCTGTCCCTCCAGCATGTCCTATTTATTTCAGTGCTGAGGTTCAAGTCCCTTGAGCGCGTAGCTCGATGGGATTTGGATTTTCTGAGGTGCAGCATGTCCATTAATTCTGGGTTGGACATGGCTTTATACATCAGGCACAGATCGCCTCTGAGCAGGCAGTATGCCACTGAGTAGAGCTGGAGTTTCTTTAACCGGGCAGCATACGGCATCTGTTTGAGCCCCTTGACCCTCCTGGTGAGGTACTTTTGGGGTCTTTTCAGTTGCTGCAGGTGTCTGGTAAGGTACATCCCAAAAGGGGCATTGTACTCAATTATGGGCCTGATGAGGGATGTGTAAAGAGGTACGATGACCTCCCCTGATCTAGATGTGAATCCCTTCATGATTACGTGGGCTATATAAAATGTTTTTCTAACCACTTTGGCCACGTGGTTGTCAAATGAGAGATTGCTATCAACTTGGGTCCCCAGGTCCCTAATTATTTCTTCTGTACTTACTGGATTACCACCTATGTGGTAATTTGTGGGCACTTTGTTTTTGCCAAAGGGGATGACTATACACTTTTTGGTGTTTAGCTTGGGGCCATGGCTCTGGCACCAGTTGTCTGTTTCTATGAGGCCCTTTTGGAGGATGCTTGTGTCGGCTGGAGAGTCTATTATGGCACCCAGTTTGCAGTCATCTGCGAACTTGGTTAGCCACAGTCCTTCCATGTTGGCCTGTACCTCTGAGAAATATATACCGAACAAGAGAGGTCCCAGGACTGAGCCTTGTGGGACGCCACTTGTAACTGGTTTGAAGTCTGACATGGCTCCAGCTATTCTAACCATGTGGGTTCTGTCCTTGAGCCAGTTTGCAACCCATCTAGTGACATAGGGGTTTATATTTAAGCTGGTGAGCTTATCTATAATGCCCGAGGTATTTTATCAAAGGCCTTTGCGAGGTCCAGGTAGGCTGTGTGGATCACCTTCCCCTTGTCAATGGCCTTGGTGACTGTTTCAAAGAAGTCGACCAGGTTTAAGAGACAGGATCTGCCCTTAACAAAGCCGAACTGGGTAGGATCCAGTGTCTGTAGGTCCCCAATATCTTTATTTATAAGGTCCATGATGATCCTTTCCATAGCTTGGCAGACCAAGCTAGTGAGACTTATGGGGCGATAGTTTCCAGGATCCATTGAGGCACCACCTTTGTGGAGAGGGACCACTGTTGCTGTACGCTACTCTTTGGGTACATATCCTGTAGTAAGGCTGAGATTGAACAGTAGTTTTAGGTTCGGGTTTAGCTCTTCTTTTAGTTCATGTAGGACGCAGCCCGGGACACCGTCTGGTCCCATTGATGCTGTGTTTCTTGCTTTGGAGAGGGCAGCTCTTACCTGAGCATCTGAGATGTCAGGGGGGCAGCACTCTGCTGGGATAGATATTAGCCCTTTTGGTGGGGAGGGGGGGGGAGTTTGCTCTGAACCTGTCAGCTAGGATGTTAGCAATGTCTGTGGGTTCAGTGTATTTTTTGTCATTTTGGACTAATTCTGAGCATATCTGGGAATTCCCACCCAGATTCCTAACATAACTAAAGAAAGCCTTGTGATTATCCTTAGTGTCCTGTGCAATTTTTATACCTCACAAATATAAGTGCCCAACAATTACCACAGAATAGTTTAATTGTGCTGAAGAAAACTAAACAACTGTTACTGAAAAAAAAAAAACTAGCATGCCACAATGTCTATACTGGGTGTTAGTTTTATTTCTACATGAAAAAATTGTGCCAGGCTTCTGCAACACTAAAACAACTGGCATACAAAACAGATGAAGATTATCAGTAAGGCCTAACGCCTATGACTCTTTTCAGTCCATCAAGAAATAAATAGGTAGATTAGGCTGACTATATCTAGATAATTGCCCTGCTGTTTATTACAGTATTCTTTTAAAATAATATAATGCTTGACTTTTCAGGTTTAGCCCACAGAATCTCACTAAGTAATCCATATGAAGTTTGAGCAGAGCTTGAAAGACTGGCATATTATATCCTCCCTTCAAGAAGGGGAAATACCAGATGATAATCATGAGGACTAGTCTGGCACTCACAGGTGTTGGCCAGAAGTAAAGATGTCTTGTTTCATGGTCAGTGATGTTATTAGGGTGGGCAAGGTTTCATGCAACCATGCACATGGTGTAAGAATTATTCAAGTTCCATTTATCTGTTCATTTATTGATGGTGATTCTTTTATCTTCAAATGCCTGTGTCTGTCTTTCAAGCAAACCAGCCATATCAGTTCCTTAATTTTGATGCTGTCGGAAAACAGCCAAAGTCTGCTGTTGAGTCTCTTAGCATCGGTGTTATCATGATGTCAGCATCAATGAGATTTCACTGAAGTTTGCAGAGATCAAAAATATTCCAAATGCATACAGATTCAGACGTATTTGTATCGTGTCTGGTATGCTCTGTATAAAGTGTCACATTACATTTGCAGTTTTGTGTAGAATAAAGATCATTTGATCACTTTTTTTCTATTCTTCTTAGTTAACCTTGGTAATTAAGGCAATTGTAATGACTAAATATCCAAGAATGACCACTAACCTGTTTAACAGATTAAACTACCACTTGTAATACCATCTGCTGAGGTGTACAAAGAATTATGTGTGCCACAGATCTCTAATCAGCTGAAAATACAGCAGATACTCCCTTTGACCTTATCTCTGCAACTCAAGCATCTTTTAACTCAGTTGAACCCTGGCTCTGTGACAACCAGCTAATTCTTAACCCTAAAAAGACAAAACTCATACTATTTCTCCCAATGAACTTTACCCACCTTAAATCTACATTTTCTGTACTGTCCCTCAATAACACCTCCATTAATGCTGAACCTAGTACAAAACTATTAGGAGTAATGATAGATGACCAACTCAAGTTTGATCTACGTGTAAACAAGTGCATCAAAATGAGACACCTAAAACCTGACCTTTATCGAAACAAAAAGTTTCTAACTAACAAAGCAAAAATAACCCTCTCTAGCTTTCTATATAGCTGCCAAATTCTTACCAATCTGAACTCCACACTACTAACTAAAGTAGAGTCTACCTATAATAAGGTTGCCAGATTCGCTGCTCACCAGACTTATAAATCGCATCATTGTCTTTCACTAAGATACCTAAACTGGCTGGAATTACCTCACTAGCTTTTTCTCTCTCAACAACAAATGATTCACTCTATACTATACCTGAAGTCCTTCTGCCCTAGCCTATCTTCCCTCATCTCTCAATATTCCCCCATTAGGGCCTTACGTAGCTCTGACCTTAACCTACTACAAATGTACAAACCTAAGACTAAAACTGGCTGCAACCTCTACAGCTTCGATCCTACCATATCATGGAACAAATTACCACTAGAAATCAGGTCGCTGAAACATCCAAATCAATTTAAACCTGCCACTAGAGAGTAACTCTGAACTCCCTGACCCTGCCTCTGCACTCATCCTCCCTGATCTAGTCTATTAATTCATACGTAATCACCAAAACGTCAAACCTTTTTAGCTTGTAAACCTCTTCAAAGCATCACTCTTCTTCTCCATCTCTTATCTCCAATTCTAATGTCACAGATCTCATGAAATAACTACATACACTATGAACTCTCTTCACTGTTTATTGAAAATGTTTGTATCGAATAATTTCTCTTATGTATGCTTATTATGTTTTTTTTTTTCTCCATTATTATTTTTCTGATAAAATGTATTTCATTGTATGTATACATTGTAACCCGCTGACACTGTTAACACAAAAATTGTAAAACTGTGGAGCTTTTCTCCCCGGGCCTCCACTGAAAAATGGCTATTTAGCTCAGTCGGACTAACCCAGTCAACAAATGTAAAATAAAAATAAATAAATAAATAAAATTGTACTACGACAATTGTTATCAATTGTTACTAGGTGGATGAACTTCTTAATATCTATTATGGATTGCTTTCCTAATATTTTTTGTCATGTATTTCTCAAAATATGCATAGTGGCACATTTGTGCTGAATATAGTAGCATCTGATATAGACTAGGTCAACATATTAACTACATTTGTGTCAAACTTTGCAGGTACCTAAGAGATGTAGTTAAATTCCAGTGTGAAACCTTGAGAATTGTCTCTGTTCTCACATACCATTATTTTTTTATTCATGCATTATGAGAGAGGCCTACTACTTCAATTACTAATATGTCTGCTGAATCACATGACTAAAAATTGCCACCTTCTTACATGTTGATTGGCTGACTTTATGCCTTCTTTTTCAATGCACTGAGGGTTAAATCTGACTACAAAATAAAACATTACTTCCACTTCTGCTTGATAGCTGCTTCAAGTACCCCTAGATACACACATGGTTTGCTCTTCTCTGATTTTTGCTACTTGCTTTGTAGTACATGTCTGCACATTACTGTAGTCAAGCCATCACTTTGGCCAATGAACAAATGAGCAAGCTTATCCAATTACCATCTGTGGTGGCTCCTATACCTTAATTTGGAAGGCAGCATTAGTTCTATGAGAACTTTTACAAGATTATTTGATTTGTTAGGGACGGTTGTGGTACTAAGAATGTGCACGTCTGTTTAGAGTGTCACACCACATGTGTGTGCATGCCTCACCATCATAATGATGGCATTTCCACTGCCCATGCCTGTACTGGGGGAGCTATTAATGCTGAGTAATATGCCACAGTCTAATGAAATCATTATCATAAATTACATCATTATCATCATTATCATCATCAGCTCTGTTGCCTGGGTATTATTAGCCAGCAAAACTGAACACTGAAGTCAGGCATTCCTAGTTGTCTAATGTTGTTCAAGGAGAAACATTACCAGACAGGATAGATGAGAGTATTCCAGTAAGGGGCTGGATTTCATTATTTTGTCTTTGTTTAAGCACTGATTCTTATGGATTACATAGTTTGAGATGTTTATTTATCCTCTTGAAATTAGAACTGGTGAATATGCTTTGAGACTTTTAGCTGGGGTATAAACAAGCACCATTGATATAGCGCTTTGATAGCTGTTGAACTATTCATTGGTTTGAGATTCACAGACTTGCAGTTAGATGGGCACTTTGTCAAAATATCAAACAAATGCACTGAGATGTTCTGAGTCACCATATTTTGAAAAAAATGTTCCACAAAGATTTGAGACTGATGAACTGTGCCTTGATATTTTAAAACAAAACTTCATAAAAAAGGATGCTTTATGGCATTAAAACATCTGTGTTTCACCAAACCGAACACACTCGATTTAAAATGAACAATGAAAACATCCAGCTAATTCCAGTTTGATCTGCTTCTTATAATACCTTCTTTATTGATTTTCAGTCTAAACATAACTATATATATATTCTATAACACTAAGTTCTATAAATGTAGCAGTTTAAAATCACTGAATTGTCTCACAAAGTAATTAATTCTTATGTTATGTCATACTGATGTATGCAAGTTACACTGCACTGTGTACTTATTATGCATTTAAGTTATCTAGACTTTAGAGCCGTGGTGGTGCAGTGGTTAGCGTTGTCGCTTCAACAGCAAGAGGGTCTCCCGTTTTATTCTCGGCTGGAGTGCCTTCTGTATGGAGTCTGCATATCCTCCCCACAGTCGAGTGACGTTTAAAGACATGCAGGTAGGTGCGTGTGTGAATGGGTGTGTCTTCTTTGAAGGCTGGGCGTCGGGCTGGCAACTCGGCACTGAAAAAAAATCCACTGCCAATCATTAGCGGACCAGAGTTCCGCTGTGGCGACCCTTAACCTGGAAAAGCCGAAAGACATTAGTAAGTTATCTAGACTTTGTTCATGTGATAGTGTTTCAGATATCTGTTCATCAGTCATTTTAAGTTCAATAAATGAACCTCAGTTGCCATGGTAATCTTATGTTTGCCTTTAAGTACATATATAAAACTGCTTACAACTGGCAGAGAAAACTCTGTTCTCATTTTTTGAGAAGCATTTCACCTGGGTTTGCCTTCTGCTGAACCTAGTTGTATGCCCTTCCACTGTCATTAAGTTACTTAATGGGCTCAAAATCCTTGGAACGATTCTACAGATTGATCCAGGCGTGAGGCTGATCTTAAGTGAATGATAAAGAGTACATACAAATAAAATCATTGCAGGCATTACAGTTGCATTTAAAACCTTCTAGTTACTACTGCTAATACCTGAACTGCATTTCAGCCATTCCTATATATATGTATATATGTATGTATGTACATATTTATTTATTTACTTACTGTGGGATTCCACCACACAGAAACCCAAATATAAAAAACAGAGTAACAAAATTATGCAAGTATGAGCGCAATAATCATGTGTTATTCAAATTAAGCTTTGATACTTTCACTGGATAAAATTGTAATGCGTAGAGACTGAACATTAACACTTGAGTCTTTGTAAAATAAGTGTGATTCTACCACGATCTCCTCATTCCCCTTAGCCTTCTCTGTTGGCTGGTCTTCCTAAATGTAATAAGCTTTTTAAAATATGAGATAATTTACCAATTTTAAAATCTTAATAATTGTGTGGAGGAGGTAGTTCCTGATTAAATGTCCCTGGTCATCCACTGTAAAGGGGGCTCCTGATCTGAGAAATAACATCATCTCTCCCTTATCTGCATATTGAAACAACTTCATCTGCAAGACATAATGTATTTCAAATCATAATTAGCACCACAAGTACACCTTTGTGAATGTGGAAAAAAGTCAGAAGTATGTACTTGATTTAGAACTTTAGCATCCTTATCTTTCAAATAATTCTCCTAACACAGAAGTCACATGTAAGATGACCATAAGTTGTAAATGATTTCATGTCTAAACCCACATTCATTGTAATAGAGTAGATATTTTATACCCATGGCATGAAAAATCATCGTGTGATTGCACATACACACACACATACACACACACACACACACACACACACACACACACACACCCACACACACACACACACACACACACACACACACACACACACACACACACACACACACACACACACACACACACACACACACACACACACACACAATTTAAGTAACAAATCCAAAATGATCTCCCACATTTTTACCATCACGAAAACTCAGTCTCAATGTATTACATAGTTTGTTCTTCAAAAGGACAACATCTTACTATGGTGGTAATTTTTTTCTGTATTAAAATTATCAGGTCATCTAGCATTTTTCTGGCCTTTTCCACCAAAGGATATATCTTTCATTCATCAAGGAAAATGCTACATGTGAGCAGTGAATATAATGCAACTTGTCATCCCAATAAGGCATTTAACACTACCTCACTCAATTTATTTGCTCAAGAATTATGCATACAGCCAAAATATAAATGGGATGACAAAGACCCAAAATCAGGGGCAATTTTAAAATATTACTCTAATCTGTCAAAAAGTTAATGGGATTAAGGCTTTGCATCAACATACTTTTGCTGAACAATAAGAAGTATAAAAATCTAATGTTGGCCATTATTGACTGATTGTAACCCTCTGTGATTGACTAGAATATGAAACATTTCATGAGGGGCAGCTTGGACAGGGCAAACATATGAGGCAAAAATTAGGAACATTCTGCAAAATCAGGGACAAATGAGAGATATGAAAACTTCACAGTGACACCATAAAGCTCAGATCCTAACTGTATGATACTAATCCTATCCATGACCAAGTTGTTCTGCTTCTGCTCCTCGGGGGGGGGGGGGGGGTCCAGTGATTACAATGTTGTCCTTGTCCATGCCTGGCTATCTCTTTTCATCATGGGATTCCTACTTCCTAGTTCATATCCTTGGTCTTAGATTGGGACTTTCTTTGCTTTCCTCCTGGTCTGAATCCTGCCATCAGAATGGATTTCTGCAGCTGCAAATGTCAATGTCATGTGCTGCATTACACAGAGTACTTACTTTATTACTCACTCAGAATCCCACCTCATACATTACCATATAACATCTCACTAACTGACAATATATTCACAGTCATTTAGAAGAAGCTATGGGGCATGCAGGTGCTACATGATGAACTCAGTATGCTACTGAATTAAATAAAAACAGAAAATAAATTGAAATTTGAAGGAGTCACATTGGAGTATTTGGCACCCTTCTATTTTGTGCTAAAATCCAGTATTTTCTGGGAAATTTGGTACAAATGAGAAGTATGCTGCCCAGCATAAAACCTTCTACATTGCATACTGATTAGTGTTTATTTATGTATGTATATTTGTGTGTGTGTGTGTGTGTGTGTGTGTGTGTGTGTGTGTGTGTGTGTGTGTGTGTGTGTGTGTGTGTGTGTGTGTGTACACACATGCATTCACAGGCTTATGTCAAAACAGTGAAAGACAAAAAAATATCAGGACAAAAGAAATTCCTTGCCATGGGCCATCAAAATCCCAAACGTCCCTTGCTTCTAAAATATGTCAACTCTGAGATTACACAACAGTGCAGGAAGGGGTAAACCATCCATACCTTTACTTTCATATTTTCACACATCATCCAAAAATAACAACGAAACCACAGTTTCCTAAAACAGCACTCTCCCATGAATGCAACATAACCCAACAAATCTAAATCCAATCCTTTAAGATAAGCCTTAATAAAAAATAAAAAAATAGTCAATGAAATTGGAGTTCAACCTAAAACTCAGACTCCCATTTCATTTGATAAAACTTTAACACAATCAATATAAATTGATATATATATATATATATATATATATATATATATATATATATATATATATATATATATATGTACACACACACACACACACACACACACACACACACACACACACACACACACACACGCACACGCACGCACACGCACATGAACACAGACACACACACACACACACACATGGATGCACATACAGGCAGATCTATCTATATGTGCATATGTGTATGTATATGTATATATATTATAACATGCACGGACACACACACAGCACACATAAAAATGTCAGAAAAATGTCATTTGTGAAGACAGGTTTGCAGGTATAGATAAACATTTAGCAGTGTACTATGACAGATGATACAATTATCAAGAATTAAGCATCAGCCACGAATGTGGTAAGCAGTAAACAAGTGACTATATGCTAGATATGTCAAATATTATCCAAACTAAAGGGTGAAAGAGACACAGGCAAACCATTCAGTAATTGCAAGAAAAACTCAGCCAAGCTAGAGTTTTCACTGTGTGATACCTTAAAGTTCCTGTAGTGGAGGCCCATGAGATATATGCAAATGACCCACTAAGGACATCAAGTGTTTCAGCTAAATGGCTTCTGAATGTCCATGACTTTTTTTTTACTTTTTAAGTCTTTTATGGTTACATTTAGGCCAATAACATTAATATTAATGCACAGCAAAAACTTTAGCTTGACTGGGTGTTTCTTGCAGCTTTTACTGTATGTCTAATATTATGTGCTATTATTGATGCCAGAAATACATAAAAATTATGGTCTTATTTACACAGTAATAAGCAATAAATCCTAAGCATTGCTATTAGACCATAACTGTAATTACCAACAAGCATTTATTGACCTTTCCAATATAAATGGATGGAGAACCGTAAATTTACTATTGGGGTAATGTCCATGTTCCTTATGGACAGAGACAGTCTATAAATTGACTCAGGGCTCCAACACCCAAAGACCAACTACCTTGATACTACCCCATCCCATATCTGGGGAATTAAGATATAATATTGTCATATTCTGGGTATAATTGGCTAGGCTTGTAAAGACTCTTGTGCCATTAGCCTAGTAGTCACCTATTAACCTATATTTACGATGTCTTTGCCACTTGTAGATTCACTTGGCATTATAGTTGTATTGTCCCAGTGCTTTATTCAGTAACTGATAAAGAAAAGAAATTTAGCTGAAGATTTGTGCTGAGTTATGAGACTGAAAGGTGGGAAAAACATAGTTGGGCTGGAGTTTCTATGGCAAAGAGCAGATATGTTGATGGATCTAGGACTACTCACTGAAAGCACATTTCACTGAAAGTCAAATGACTGTGCACAAATCACTGAAAGCACAATTCACTAAAAACTCAATTCGTTGAAACACATTTCACTGAAAGTTATATATGGCCTTTTCCCCACTGTAGTGCAACCCTGGAGTTAGAATATATAGTAAGGGGGGTGTGGGGGGGTGTAGCCACCCACATAGTTTGGATATATATTAAGTTTAGAAAAGAGTAATATATTGAAATTGCAAGTATCCATGTGTTGTTGTTGTGTCTTTTGGCTTTTCCCGGAGAGGGGTCGCCAAAACGGAACTCCGGTCCGCTAACGATTGGCAGTTGATTTTTACGTGCTGAGTTGCCGGCCCTAATGCACAACCTTCAACGAAGGTACGCCCATTCACGCATGTCTCCACAGTAGACGCTCTAGCTGAGAATCGAACGGGACAACATCTTGCTGTGAGGCGACAACGCTACCGCAGCAGATGTGTGCAATTCAAAATATTTAAAATAGGTGGGGGGCTACGCCCCCCACAACCCCCAATTTGGGGAGCGGTGCCCCCCCTTACCATATATTCTAACTCCAGGGTCACACTACAGTGGGGATGGCCATATATAACTTTCAGTGAAATGTGTTTCAGTGAATTGAGTTTTCAGTGAATTGAGCTTTCAGTGAATTGTGCACATTCAAATGTGTTTCAGTGAAATGGGCTTTCAGTGAATAGTCCTAGACCCATGTTGACATGATATAGGCAGATGAATGAGGTGTGTGAGATGTATTAGTCTGTGTGAGTGTCTAGGTTACAAGAATGATTTAGATAAAGGAGGAGAAATTTTCATGCTGTATAGTACCGTAATAGTACTAGACGAAGTAGTGATTGCTTAGCTCTGTGTGGTGCGATAGCACTATAGTAGTACTAGATGAAGTAGTGATTGCTTAGCTCTGTGTGGTGCGATAGCACTATAGTAGTACTAGACCAAGTAGTGATTGCTTAGCTCTGTGTGGTGCGATAGCACTATAGTAGTACTTGACCAAGTAGTGACTGCTTATCTCTGTGTGGTGTGATAGCACTATAGTAGTACTAGACCAAGGAGTGACTGCTTAGCTCTGTGTGGTGCTATAGCACTATAGTAGTATGAGACAAAGTAATGACTGCTTAGCTGTGTGTGTTACGATAGCACTATATATGTACTAGACCGAGTAGTGACTGCTTAGCTCTGTGTGGTGTGATAGCACTGTAGTAATACTAGACCAAGTAGTGATTGCTTAGACCTGTGTGGTGTGATAGCACTATAGTAGTACTAGACTGAGTAGTGACTGCTTAGACCTGTGTGGTGCGATAGCACTATAGTAGTACTATACCAAGTAGTGACTGCTTAGCTCTGTGTGGTGCTATAGCACTATAGTAGTACTAGACAAAGTAATGACTGCTTAGCTGTGTGTGTTGCGATAGCACTATAGTAGTACTAGACCAAGTAGTGACTGCTTAGCACTCTGTAGTGTACAGATGTAGGTGACAGAATAAGTTAACTGGTTAGCCATTATGAGTTTTGATTTTAGGATTGTGCTTTTCTTTTCCCCTTCGTTGACCAGGTTAGTCCCACTAGGCAAGTAGTGTCTTTTCAGGTGAGACCTGAGGTGGTATTTATACTAGGGGAAGTTTGGCAGAGCATTGACAAACTTTCCTTACTCTTTTTAATAGGTGCTGTGAGACCTTTTACATCCTCCTGAGCTACCACCAATTCAGTTTGATGGGGCCTCAGTTTACCATCTCATCCAAAGACAATACACTCAGTGCAATACCCCTCCCCCCGTTATGCTCATCTGCTGTATCAGTAATCAGTCTACCTGGTGTGGAAATAGAACCTACAGCCTTCTGCATCAAAGGAGAGTTTGCTACCTGTTGCTTCACTGGCAATGCTGTAAAAGAAAAAAGTATATACTGCTGTATGAGGAAAAAATGTTCCAGCATGAAGATGCATCAAAAAAGCCTTAATCTTCATGTATTGTTACTTTTCTCTGATCATGTGACTTTTATATTCACTTTTTGTATTTGTTATTTATTTATTTATTTATTTTTAACTTTTATTTTTTGCTTCCTCATCCCTGTTTGTGGCTGAAAATCCAGTTAACAAACATTATATATCTTTAGGGTATGTCTATTTGTTGGTTGTTAGCAGAGCATAGACGTTTATCTGGTTTAAGCAATTTGCTAATGTATCAGGTGATAAATATTTTTTGTGTACAGAATTTTGTTAACCAGCAGTGTCTGAGAGGTTTTGATTCTATTGCCCTGGTCTACCTATCTGATTGGTTAAGACAGTGGTGTGTTTTATTTGCTACTCTGTTTACAAAATGAACCATACTATTTTATGATGCTCATAGCTAAATAGCACGGACTGATATTTTTTGAAGATGATAGATATGCAAAGAGGATTTGGCACAAGTATGGATGATAAAGCTCTTTTTCTGGCTTTCACTTTAATGTAGTCTGTAGATCCTTTCTGGTAAGTGCTTTGTTTTTATTGAGAATGCTGATATTGTAAAAGTATTTTTCTTCTGTTTCTTCTGATATTACCTTAACCGTATTCCATTAAATAATTTTATGATCATTTGGAGTTCAAGACACTGGATTCTGACAACAGTATTTTAGCTATTTAGCTGATAACCACAGACTTATGCTGTCAACAAAAGCAATAGAAAACAGCCAACAATATTAAAATGTCAAATCAGTTCCTGTTAAAGACGTTATTTACACTGCTTCCAGTGATTTATTCCTTGTAGCTTCATAAGCAAATAGTCTATTACAAGCCTAGCTAATAACAAGAGGTCAGATTCAAACTCTACCTTGTACCTGTGTGGTAAAGATCTTAACCATTATACCAATGCTGTTCTGTAGCATCAGCTCTCAATCAATAATATTCATGTGGTTTATGGCTACTCACTGGCATTAGGAACAAAATTTGCACTTTTGGTGCACGTATTTAGAACATGCAGCTACATGTCTCATTTCCATACCTTCCTCTGTGCTAACCATAAATGTAAATAGATTAAGCGTTTAATCCACTACCTTAAACTTTAAAGATAACCATATGCTTAATTTGACAGTTTTCTCATGGGATTCAGGAACATTCAAATGAAGACAACAGTCATACCTCTCAACTTGTTAGAGCAAGAAATCTGGACAAAGCCATAAATAAAAGTGGGACAAAGACACAAAAATAAGGACAATTTTTTAAATATTGCTCTTACAAACTGAGAAAGTTGATAGAGTAACAGGTTTTGCATTAACATGAATTTTCTGAAGGGCATGAAGTCTGAAACTCAAATGTCAGTCATTATTTTCTAACTTAAGTCTTTAATGATTTGCTTCTAGTTTGCCAGAAAACCACAATTTTATGAAAAATGCACCAAAAATATTAGGCAAGAATATGGATATCCTGTGAAATCTGTACAGTTGAGAAGTATGCAGTCTCTTTTCCTATGTACAGGTAGCAGATGAGAGTTACAAGGCCCATCTAGCTTCCTTATTGCTGCACCTGCTTGCAAATTTGCATATTCTAGTTTGTCTCTGATTTCACATTTTTTCCATTGATAGCAATTGTACATGTACATATCAAGCAGCATTGAACTTCAGAACTGAGAATGACATCTCTGTCAGGAGTCTGCAGTAATCATACTTCTCAACTGTACAGCTTTTCACAGAACATCCAGATTTTTGCCTCATATTTTTGGTCCGTTTTTCATAAAATTGTGGTTTTCTGGCAAATTAGTGGCAAATCATTAAAGAATGAAGTTAGAAAATAATGACAGGCAATTGAGTTTTAGACTTCATACCCATCAGAAAATCCATGCTAATGCAAAACCTGGGATTCTAGCAACTTCTTAAGTTTGTAAGAGCAATATTTAAAAACTGTCCCTCTTTTTGGCCTTTGTCCCACTTTTGTTAATGGCTTTGTCCAGATTTCTTGCTCTAAGAAGTTGAGTGGTATGTCCAGCATGTATGTAGCACATTCACTGTGGGGAAACTGCTTCTTACATTCCTCCATTTACAAAGGTATGAAATAAAGGAACAGACTAAATTTATAGCTAGAGTTTACATCCCAGAAAGAAATATACTAAGACGTTATGCAGTTAGAATATATGAATGCTTGTTATTATGCATAGATATAGAGCAGTACAGCAACCCTTTTTATACTACATTGATTTTATTGATGCAAAGTTTTTTTGTTTTACTTTTCATGTATATTTCATGTAGCATAACAGCTTGAAAAACAAAATATGTCACATAGCAGCATTTCCACTGTGTTGTGCTAAATTTTTGGGCATACACCTCCAACACCCATGCTGATATACATACAAAATCATGCCTGATTTGTGGTGAATAATTGCTTGTAACTTATTGATTTCTTAATTTTTTTTTTGCTAGTCTTGGAAAACTTTCCTTTGTGATTAAACTTTGCAATCCCAGGAAGTAAATCTTGATATACATGTATAACACATGGATTACCAATGGTTTATAATTTAGTAACAAGGATTTGGGAGGGTATGGGAAAATAATTCCATAAACTTGTTATGCTATTTAACTGTTGTACAAAGTATAACTCTTTTAAGGCGGGGTTTTCACAGTTTGGGGCTTTGCATTTTCTTAGCGGTGAACTATGAAGAGCAGCACTATGTGGATGTGCAAGTCTGAGACTGTGAGAATGCATGCCAACATGTAAAGTAGTTGCTGTAAACACGCCCCCTATAATAAAAGGGTAACATGCTAAATGCTTAAGAAGTAGGGGAGCAGCTACTATGCTGTTAAAGAGCTTTACACGTATGCGTATGAGTTTGATTCATAGACATGACTCTATAATTAATTCATTTGAAACAAACTTTGTAAATAGCCCTGAACTTATGCCAGTATAAAGAAGGTTTTCAGGGAGAATACAGAGATGAGAGGGGAGATTAGTTGGTACTTCTGCATACCTGGGCATTTTACTGAAGGTGTCACTTGGGGAAATGTTTAATTTTGGTGCATGTCCATACTAGGGCATGTTACTGAAAGGGTCACTTGGGGAAATGTTTCATTTTGGTGCTTGTGCAAACTGGACATTATACTGAAGGGGTAATTTGGGTGAATGTTTCATTTTGGTGCTTGTGTATACTAGGACATGTTACCACAGGGTATCTTGGATGAATATTTCATTTTAGTGCTTGTGCATACCAGGACATGTTACTGAAGGGGTCTCTTGGGTGAATGTTTCATTTTTATGCTTGTGTGTATTAGGATATGTCACTGAAGATGTTACTTGGAAATGTTTTATTTTGGTTCTTGTCCATACTAGACCATGTTATGGAAGAGCTCACTTGGGGACATATTTTCATTTTAGTGCTTGTGCATACCTGGACATTTTACTGAAAGGATCACTTGAGTGAATGTTTCATTTTGATGCTTGTGCATACTAGGGCATGTTACCAAAGGAGTCTCTTGGGTGAATGTTTCATTTTACTGCTATTGCATACCAAGGCATTTTACTGAATGGATCACTTGGGTGAATGTTTCATTTTTGTGCTTACACATACTAGGAAATATTACTGAAGGGGTTGCTGGGGGAAATCATTTTTTTGTGTGTCAGGGAAATGCTTGTGCATACTTGGACAAACAGATTCTTGGATTGCAACTCCAATATCAAAGGTGAAGCATCTCTTTTAACAATGTATGTGGTACCACAGGGATATTGGACTATGAATTGCTTTACAACATTTCTCATTTGCATCTCATTATTTTAAAGAACTTTTGCATTAGCATAAATGGCCTTTATAAATATTGCCTTTGCTATGCTCATTCATAAGCATCAGGAATACCCCTATTGCATTATAACCTTGGTGTAGTAGTACTGTTTTGGTTTTTAACAAACTTGTATATACAATTTATAGAATTAACTCTATGCTGTCTCTGGTTCTCTATTATATGTGTATCTTAAGACTAACTAGCAGTCATCAAGACTGAATTGTATTAATTATCATATGCAGTCATACTTTCAAGATTATGTGCTTTTTTTAAACAATAAACATCTTTATTAAATTATCACTTATGGCATGGGCAATCATGCATTTATATAAATGAAAACAAACCATGTCATATATCACTTATAATCTCTGCAGTCATTATCGGTTAAACATTACAAGGCTCATTCAGTTCCTGCCTTCCCTTAAACCTCATTCCTTCTCCAAAACATTATTCAGCATCTATTCTTCCTACAGTTTCCAATATTTTCTATGTAGTTTGCTCCTACCCTTTTCTAATGATCTCACTTCAAGTTCTTTTATCTGTTACTATATTCACTACTTCTAGGACGGTTGGTTTATTCTTTGATTTTCATTTTCTAGTGATTGCCTTTTTGGCAGCCACCAGAATGAAACTCAGCAAGACCTTACTATGTCTAGGCAATTTGTTTCTGTATCACAGCTCTACAAATCATTGACCTTAGTTACACCAGTTTGTGCACCCAGTATTTCTGTTAGAGTAGTCTGCAGGGAATTTTTAAAGTCTGCAAACTCATTGTCCCGGTCCCCTTCAATAACACACATCACACCAAATGACATTTGACGACCTTTATTAGATTTCCATAACATAGCTTTGATCACCAGCTTTATTAATTACAACTATCCAGAATACAACTGATTCTAAATACAGCATAACATCCTTGTACTGTTAATCAGGGCAGCGTACCTACTCACCCTGCACCAGGAAGCAGCGTCCATACCTCTACTCACTTACTTTACTCATTGCAATGTTAATCAGGGCAGAATACCTACTCACCCTGCCCAACAAGCAGGGTCCATACCTCTACTCGCTTACTTTACTAATGAAGCAGCGTACCAACTCACTTCATACACCATCCATTGAATTTACCCTCCACCAAATAAGCACCATCCTTACCTCAGCTTGCATATCTATTCAGCAAACTTCCTCCAACTACTCATTTCCTTTCCCCAGATCCTTGAAATGAACATCCAGACATCTGAGGGTTAACAGAAGAGGGCAAGCCTATCCCTCTTCTCTGCCTACCCCCACTGATAAATAACCCTACTCCCCACCAATGAAAAAGAGGGAGGGAGGGTGGGTAGCAAGTTCATGCCAAAATGTGATTGCTTAACCCAACTACACTAAAGTAAACCTCTTAAGCCCCTCCCCAGCATTATCTCATTTCCTCCCAACCATCCCTGCCTCCATTTAACCCTTTCACCTCCCCAACCCACTTAACTCCCCTTAATATTAGCCTAACCCCCTCCCATGAAGATGTGCCGGGACAACTTAGTTTGTTGCCAAACTTCATTTACACTCTGAAAAAAGCAAGCACACCTCCAACATTTGCAGTCTACATGAGGAAAAATTCTTTGGAGTCTGCTTGGGGTCTAAAATATCTATGCAAACACTTCTAAGCAAAAATCTTAAATCTTCTAGACTTTGTTGCATATTTGGGAGCCATACATATATATATATCCCCCAATGTTTCTTTGGGAATTGATTATTTAATCTGTCTACCCAATCTTTTCTAATCTACTCCAATTGATTCCTAATGGTTACCATGCAATATTTTATATGTCCTACTAATTATCTCTTTTTAACAGCAGTTTCTGTTCTAGATTCTACTAAGAACTCTTCCAGTGCTGGCCTTTCACTTAGGATTCCCTTTTATTCTTTTGCTTTGCCTATACTCTAATATTAATCCTTGATAGGGAAGGCAATTTTTAGTCTGCAGTCCAAATTAATCCTTGGCCTCTTCCCATTCTATTACCTTTTCATCTCTGATTATCTGCTCCCAATACCTTTATATCTTTGCCAGTTTTAACCAGTAAATTCTGGCCCCCTCTTGCCTATTATCTGTAGCCATAATTACAGTCACTTCTATTGGCAAAATCTCCTTTCTCCATCACCATGTTGGCTGAGTTCTTGAAATAGTATAGCATTCTGTCTGGCTATTGTTATTCCCCTTAAGGATCTGCATACAAAATCCCAGCCTCTCCCTATTTCTTGAGCTTCTCCACTGTTTCATCATCATCCCTTTTCGCTTTGAATTATAGCTTTCTGTTTGTGCTATGTATAGGAGCCTTGACTGAAATACCCCTTCAAATCATATAGTCCGAAACCACCTTGTTCTATTGGAAGGATCAGCTTATCCCACTTGACTACTTGACTGCTCCCTTCTTCCACTCCCAGATAAAATCCTTCAAGTCTTTATTACCTGCTATCCACAACTTCTCCTCTGGTTGATAAACATATGTCTGACCTGTGTATAAAAATAAAGGGACTAACAACATTTTTACCCATATTTTTTATTTTTAACCATAGATTACTTTATCTGAAGTGTTTACTCTGTACAAGTTACTTGTGTTTTGGGATAAGACAGTTTGGAAACGTTGTAACTTTTTTTGAGGTCATAAAAAAGCCAAGCCGCCAAGAAAATAGATAGTTAATGGCTTACCTTCTATCAGTCACTATGAGACTAATTAAAAGTCAGATAGACTTTCTGAAATCTTTGTTGTAAATGAAGTGTTTTAAGTGCAACAGTACTACTGAAGTCATTTTTAAAATATGCTTTATTTTGCAGTGTCTACCACTGATTGTGATTCAGGAGTGAATGCGGACATTGTTTATTATACTCTCAGCCCAGACTTTAGTATTTCACCTGATGGTGTCATCCTCCCAGCTCGACAGTTGGATTATGAAAAACCAAATCACATGTATGAGTTTGTTGTTGTGGCTGTGGATAAAGGAGAGGTGCCGAATACCGCAACAGCCACTGTCAGAATTCGCATGTCTAATGTCAATGATGAAGCACCTGTGTTTTCACAAACAGTGTGAGTATCTAGACAACAAGATTTACTGACTTAAAACAACAAGTCAGGACTTAGTTTCATTCTGCCTCAGAGCTAAGAGAAGGCTGTGATTCTGTACAAAAAATATTTGATTTGTCACTGCATCAGGAAATCCTGGAGGTGGAAAAGGAAGATCCAGTTTTTATTAAAATTAATTGCATTTCAATGGGACTGCAGTGTTATTTTCTTATTTTATACAGTGCTGTTTCCATGTCACACAACACTTTTTTAATAAATGTAAATTAGAATGCCAGTTATATTTGAGACAAAATCTTTTAAGAAGGGTGTAGAAACATATGAGGTAAATGAATCATTGATCTTAAAAAATTAGAAAATTAGAAAAGCTGTAAAATACCAAAGTTTACAATTAGACAACATTTTTGTGACTATATTCATGAGTGCAGAGCTGCAAAAAGCTTAAGGGTGTGGAAGCACCCTAATTATCTGAAACCTGGCTCTTTTCATCATAATAATTTGTTTGAGCTATTTGATAAGGACAGGATTAGAATTAATGACTACCTGTCATGTGATAATGACAGACTCTGTGTGTGTGTGTGTGTGTGTGTGTGTGTGTGTGTGTGTGTGTGTGTGTGTGTGTGTGTGTGTGTGTGTGCGCGTGCGTGCGTGCCTTTGTTCATATTCATTTGTGCTTGATACAGAACAATGATACAGCTCATTAGGGGATAGTGTGAGGAATTTAGTCTTTTTATTTATTTTTGTTCAATAATTGGATGAAAACATAGTATAGTAACTAATAATGTTTAAACAGCATGACTAGCATTATGATGTATAGGGTTGAGGTCCTTAATTTGGTTTAAGTGACGTAAGTTCAGTTAGTGACTCAGATAAGTGAAGTGCTGGCAAGGAAGGATGGATTTTCCCATCCTGGAGGGAGGAGGGTGGGGTGTGCACTCAGTACACATTGGAGCAGTTTCGTTTTTATGATGGAGACTGGAAAAACAACTGTGAGGTGCTTTCTAAAAGTGTGCAGGCATTCTGCTGATAGGCCATTGCAGAAGTGAGAGGTGGTTCAGTGCCCATGCTCAATGCATGTCCCACTTGTGGGGTGGTAGGGAGTATGCACATGGGGTGGGAAAGATAGTGTAAAACACTTCCTGGCAGCTGTATGACCCTGCCCCAAGATCCTCACTCTTCTCAATTACCCCAAACATGGGTCAAGTATAGCCCATAGGAGGCTAAGTCAGGTCCAGTAGATATGGTGGATAAGGAAGAACTGGGGGCAGCAGATCGTCAGTGCTGGAGCTAAAAATAGGCTCCAGAAATTATGTATATCTGACAAGATTACCAGGATAAAAAGTCATAATTAAAATGAAACTATCAGATATGTTTTAATACAGTTTGATATACTATAATTTCATATTAAGACATGTAGTTTTATAATATCTATATTTCAATAGATACAGGACATTTGTTTCTGAAGATGCAAGACCTAATACCTTAGTTGCCACAGTGCACGCAACGGACCCAGACAGTGATGGAGTAACTTATGCAATTACAGCTGGAAATGAAGATGGAAACTTTGTTATTGACAAACAAAAAGGTAAACATGTTGTTGTAAGTGTTGCTTTCCTTGTTCCTCTTTATATTTATTGGTTGAGATGCAACGTGTAACATGGTCATTGTGAATACATATAATAACTAATATAGGTGTAATCTATAGAAATGTATATGTTCACAGAAAAGTAAGAATAAAACTTCAATATCTCAGCTAGAAAATCTGAATTTGTATTATTTATTTAAAGCTATAATTAAATATCAACTATATGCACTCATTACATTTTGTTCTCAAATACTTACTCTTTTCCTTTCTCATATAAATGAAACAGTTACTTCTTGAATAATAAAAATGTACATACCTTGTATTATCAGATTTAAGAAGCATCAGTCATATATTTATCTAACAATGCTGAAAATGTGGGGCAGAATTTGATGCTAATTGTATTAGTTTTAGATGAAATGTATCGATTTCTCTGCCATGAACTAATTTCACGAAATTAGGAAATTATAGAATTATAATAATTATCTTTGTTAAAGCTAGTATCTAGCAGAGGATATGGCATTCTTCTTTATTAATATAGCAAGGAACTAGTGCATCATGTAAAATAAGTAATTCAGGTCATACAAATTATTTGTCCAGTTTGACAAAATGACAGAATATTCTCCCGATATTCTGAAAGTGGTATACATTTTTGAAATATGCAATTCCACTCTATTATGGTTTCTATTTTACTTCTCCAACAGGAGATTATTTCTTTATTAGAGACAGTCCTCATTATTTTTGGTGTATAAAACTTCTGTGCAAAAATGTCTATATTTTTCACTTTTCCAACATGGAGAGGATAAATGCTTTTGAAATAGGCTCGAAAATTACATTTTTCTATCATAAATATGTATATTCTATATCTTCATTTTTAAATTTTGAATTCTGAAAAGCATCTTGTATGTCTTCTTTGTATTCTCTAAGGATTTTTTAAATATCTGATAGTATTGTCTTACTTATTTTGTTTTTATAGTGTTTATGTATTGGTTATGTGCTTTAATATTCTAGGATGTTGTTGTAGATCTTTTTCACTAAATCCATGAGTTCTTGTTAAGATATCATTCCTTATACTCTATAAGTTCAACCAATCTGATTCATCTAAGGAATGTTATTTTGTTGTTTCTTCAGATATGCTTATTTTAGTGTTATTTATACCATTAAAAGACTATATAAAGTATTTTGTCATTTTATGTTTATTTTACCCTCTATTAATCCTATCATTGCACAACATAGATATACTGTAAATAACCATTTATAACTATTACATATTTATTTATAAATATTTTGTTTTCATATATTATTAATATATTTTGAATTAAACAGTGAGTATGGGTTATACTGGGTGTGATTAATAAGCATGAACCAATGCTGCCTGTGTTTTGTGTTATTTTAATATTAACCACTTGAAATACAAATGTTTTAATTTTAATGTGTATTTTATTATTTAAGTATAAACCTTTTTGCAGTTCAATTTTTTTTTTTTCTGGGAATCCATAGTCATTTAATAGTAGAAATAATGCTTCAAAATTTATTGTGTCAAATGATTTCTCTATATCTAGACTTACAATTGAACTTTGTGCTTATAATTGTATGTATGCTCTTTTAAAGTTATTATTATTTTAATATGGTCTTGGATTTGTCAATCTACCTTCAAGTAATGTTGATCTTGATATATTAACATGGGCAAACATTTTTTTTTAATTCTGTCTGCATAAATTGATATACATAATTTCATAATTTATGTTCAGTAATGAAACTGAGCTATATATGTGGGGCTGATTCAGCAAGGTTACAGTGAGGAGCACAGCAGGTATACATCTTGAGGTGACCATTTCTGATTAAGAGACATCCCTACCACAGTGCTTTAGTGGGCTGTGTCTGCAGCCGTGGTAAATGCTAATGACACATTTCAGGGGAGAGGCATATGCTAATCAGCCATATGTTTTCCCCAAGAAATCTTATTACACAGCTGCGTGATACAGAGAATCGGAGGTATAAAGTAACATTACTGCACCTGGCCACTTGTGTTAATGAACATGACCAAAAGCTTGTGTTCATCTATCATAGTAGAGGCAAGTGCTGGGAGAATAAGTGGTCAGATAATGTTCATGTGTATGTGTGCGTGTGTGTGTGTGTGTGTGTGTGTGTGTGTGTGTGTGTGTGTGTGTGTGTGTGTGTGTGTGTGTATGTGTGTGTGTGTGTGTGTGTGTGTGTGTGTGTGTGTGTGTGTGTATGTATGCATGTATGTGTGTTGGTGTATGTATGAGTAAATATTTGAGTGCATGTCTGTCTGTGAGATCACAGTAGTGGGGTTAGTGAAGGAGTAGGTTAGAAAAGGAATTTGATTATTATTTTGTGTAGTAACAAATACTTTGGGACAGATTCAGAAAGATTACTGTTAGGTGTATACAATTGTGCTACTTCCATTTTTTTCCAAAGTCTGACTAGCTGTCTTCTCCCATTTTTTACTTAACTCATTTATACCATCACATCTACTGCTGTCCCTTGGGGCTTTGTAGGTTCTACTGAACAGACTTTCCTTTTTTTTTGTTACTTCCATCATTCTGTCTCTTTGTCATACTTTTTCCACAACACTATTTATCAGTTATTCTTATGATATTTTAAATATAAAAACTTCTAAGAAGTTTTTTTTTTTCGTTCTGTAATTGAAACAGCAGAGTGGTTATCCCCTATAATACATGAAGTGGTATTACAGGAAGTTTAAGAGATAAGCACACAACAACACAATATCAAAAGCAGAATCTTGAAAGCAGATTTTTACCAAATCCTGCTAAAAAATAAAGGCAACTGCTTGTTGTAGTATGGAAAGCCCTTCTGGGTACCCTATCATAGGCTGAAGCTTAAATGGCTGAATACCTTAAGTCTTAAACCAAAATTATGAAAGGTACAAATAACTGACACTCAAAATCCGGAAATAATAGTGAATGTATAAATAAGAAAATAACTAAAACATGAATTTAATACCATGTGGAAATTAATCAACAATGTTTATGTACGGAACAAAGCTCTCTACAACCCCCATGTCAGACAGTATTCCCAACTATTCAATTAAATGTATATTTTAAATCCAAAACTTTATAACCCTGCTTTGTTACACAGAGATACTAGCATAGCTGTTTGAGTGGATTTTGTGTCCAAGGGGGTATACATTTGTTGTGTTGCCATATCCCCTATGTGGAGTACAGAAAAAGTTTGACCTTTGCAAAAACATTGTTTATTTATTGCCATTTAGTATGTTCAAGCACTCACAATACCATGGTCACCTTTTGGTCGGTTTCCATGTCTCCTACTTTTACTCATGAAGAAAACCTGTAAGTAATTAAACTCTTCTTTTTGGGAAATTGCTCCAGTCTCTTTTGCAGAGAGCAGTCCTCTCATTTCTCATATGCATCTGATTTGGAGGTGATGATTTTTTTTTATCCCATTCACTTTACCCTCAGCAGTGAACCATTCTGGAGAGCACCACCACCCAAGGTTAAGAAGAACATACATAAAGTATGGGATGAGGAAGGCAGAGATGAACCCTCCACAAACCTATGAAGGACAGCCATGGTAAATCTAGCCCTGGCCCTGGAAATGACATCCACTTTATAATGTTTGGTAAAAGTGTGAACAGAAAACCAAGAAGCAGCTTCCAGTATGGATCAAGTTTCCAGGCCCTTGAAAGAAGCACCAGAAGAGGCCACTGCCCTGGTAGAATGAGTACAAACAGAAGAGGAAAGCTGCTTGCCATGAAAAGAATAGCAAAAAGAAATGGCCTTAGAAATCCAGGAGAAGATGGTTTGCTTACACACTGCCAAACCCAATTTCCTGGCATGAAAGGAAGCAAAAAGTTGCTCAGATTTTCTGATATCTTTGTCTTTTCCAAGCAGTATCTGAACTTTCTATATACATCTAAGGTATGTAGTACCTTCTCGTGAGTAGATAATGGGGGAAGGAAAAAAGGAGGGAAGATAAATAGTCTGATTCAAGGGCAAATCATTACCATCTTGGGAATAAAAGAAGGATTAGTGGGAAAAGACACCCTGTCTTTGTGAAATAAACAAAAAAGAAAGTACCTCCAGAAGTAAGAGCAACCAGCAATACAGTCTTCCAAGTACAATGCTGCATGGAAGAAGAAAAGGCAGGCTCAAAAGGGGTTGGAGTCAATTTTTCAGGAAAAAAAAATAAAGTCCTAAGAAGGAGGAATATGTTTTCTTAGGGACCTAATACGAAGAATGCTTTTCAGAATTGCTTGACTTCACAACTAGAAGACAAAGGAGGATTCAGGGGCAGACAGGAAAAAATGTCTGACAGATTAGCTTTAACAGAAGAATATGACAAACCAGTACTGAGCAATTTATAGAAATAAGAAAAGACAATAGGGACACCCATTGAAAAAGGATCCTGACCATGCCTGAGACACCAGATAGAAAATGTCTTCTATTTAGCCACATATGATTTTCTACTAATGGATTTTAATGCCTCCTGAAGAACTTGAAGCACATCCTCTGAAAAGTGGTACCCTGAAAAGAGGATGAATAGGAATATGACAGTAAGTGTCCTTCAAGTCCATGAAAATCAGAAAAGCTAGAGGAAGAAAAAGAGGGAAAAGTGTCTGAAGAGACAACATCCTGAAAGAAGGAAGCTTGTGAAAGGGTTCGTTGAATGAGATGCATACTGAATTTAGAAGTAGTGTTCAGAGTGACGGCAAAGAAGTTCTGAGGATTAGGCATCAGGATATCACATATGTATTTTACACCTTGCACATAGGACATATGTCTAACATAAGATGCTGGGAAGCTATAAAGGCTTTGGTATGCTGGCCGGACATATAGCTATCTTGGACAAGATATCCTAAGTAAAAAGAATACTGCAACAGTGATAAGGCACAGATTTAGCCATGACAGCTCTATTAATGAAACACTGTCACATGTCCCTCCTTTTTGAAAAGTGGAAGTGCCTTCCTAGTTTTTCAGTTCATAGGTAATATCCCCACTTGCATTACACATTGGAAAGACACACTAACAATGACATCACAGCAATGGCCAGCACTTTCAAATTTCAGGCTACATCTAATCCTCACATGTAGCTTTACCACACACTAGCTTTTTAATTACTAAAATGACCTCATCAGTAGAAATGGATTAATTATCACCATTTGCATCTGTCTCTGTTGCCTCATAGGAAGACATGTTTACAAGATACAGAGCATCTTTAAAGTATATATTTTTTTATTTCTGCTATGTCTATAGTTATGGACAACATTTCTTCACACTTACTTAGAACAGATGAAAGAGAGTTCTGCCTCACCTCCTGAACCTCTTTCATAGTTTGCTAGAACCTCTTTGATGTCATCTGAAAGTAATATTTTCTTTATTTATATATGCATGTATTTGGTTGATTAATTAATTAATTTTTACTTACTGCTTAGGTAATTAGTTTTGACAAATTGGCATTTTCAACTATGACCTTGTTATGGTATTGAAAGTTCATCTCACTATTTAGTTACGTTATGTTTTTGTTAAAGCCAGTGTAAAAACTAGTCACTCAGTGGTGTAAACATTGGCTGTAGGTGATTTGGTCACACTGACTAATGATGTGTCACCCCAGGTCCATGTAAAAATGGGGAAAAGGATTGATGACCATGATAACAATGACATAAAAAGAGGGGGAAATATCAAATATATGCTTATCTATTACGATGAAGTCATTACATGCCCAGATTGCAGGTCAATAATTTAACATAGAGAATGGGCAACCTGTAGATCGGACCCTGATTGGAGAATGAATGTTTTCCAGCAGGGTGTTAATCTACAGATAATGCCCACTGAAAAATGAGTCTGACGATTCACACTTTTACTGTTTAGCAAGTGAAAAAAAAAAAAAAAAAGAAAATTAAAATAAAAAAAAAATGTGTGTGCATGAGTTTATGCCCATGTGTGAGTATATATGTGTGTATGAGTTTGAGAGAGACAGATCAATCGAGCTATTATTTTACACACACTAAGCAGCGCTTTTGCTGTTCAGTGAATGTAAAAAAAATAAATGAAACAGAAAGAAAGTGTGTGTGTGTGTGTGTGTGTGTGTATGTATATGTGTATGAGTGTATTTACGTTTCTGTCTGTCTGTCTGTGTGTGTGAGTGGATGCATGCAGGACAGCAGAAGAGACTGTGTGTATGTGTGCATGAGTGTGTATTTGTGTGTGTGTGTGTGTGTGTGTGTGTGTGTGTGTGTGTGTGTGTGTGTGTGTGTGTGTGTGTGTGTGTGTGTGTGTGTGTGTGTGTGTGTGTGTGTGTGTGTGTGTGTGTGTGTGTGTGTGTGTCTGCATGTGTGCGTGTGTGTGTGTGTGTGTGTGTGTGTGTGTGTGTGTGTGTGTGTGTGTGTGTGTGTGTGCGAGAGGGAGTGAAGAGAGAGAGGGACCAAGCGATTCCTGGCAGCAGCAGCCACAGTTAAGAGGTTTCCATACATCTCAACCTCTTAGCTCAAGATATCTGGATAAGCCTAAAATAAATGGGGGACAAAGGCTCAAAATAAGAAGATACTTTAAATGTTGCTGTTATAAAATCGCAATGTTATATGAATAATACTGTTTGTGTTAACATGCATTTTCTGACACAGAGGTGTGTGTGTGTGTGTGTGTGTGTGTGTGTGTGTGTGTGTGTGTGTGTGTGCGTGTGTGCGTGTGTGTGTGTGTGTGTGTGTGTGTGTGTGTGTGTGTGTGTGTGAGAGACTGAGTGAGATCGACCAATGACAGCAGCAGTAATAAAGAGCTGAAGAAATCTGAATAAAGCCTAAAATAAAGAGGGAGCAAAACTAATTGGAACAAAATGTAATTATTGCTCATATAAAATTATAAACTTGCTTAAATAATAGCATTTGTGTTGGCATGAATTTTCTGAAGGAAAAAAAATACCTGAATATTTTTTAAAGTGTTAAATTTTGGATGGAACATGCTTCCTCCAACACCATTAACATATATTACAACAAGCCTAAACATTATGAGGAGGAACTATTTCACATCTAAGATATATAAAAAAATAATATAGCAATAAAAAAAATAAATAAGTAAGTAAAACACAACAATTTTACAGACAGCCTTTTCTTTAAGTTCAATATTGGTTTATGGGGTGTGTGTTATTGTGAAAATAATGTCCTTACAGGAATGTAGAAGTTCCCTGCCTGTGGCATCAGGCAGCCTCAGGACACCCTGGGTGGGCATTATTTCCACAATAACACACACCCTGTTGAGCATTATTGTTTGGTTAATGCAATAAAGAAACAACATACCAAGATGGTTTGCAGCCTCTAAATAACTTTGCAACAACCCACATGCATTATTTACTAACAGTTTACCCGTGCACATACTATATTTGTTGTGAAGGCATTAATAAAGTGTGATTTTTTTTCTACATCCTTTTTCTTTTCTTCCAAATCAGCAGTTGAGAATCTCCCAACTGGACTGAAGCCCATTCGTTCCCCAAGATAGGGAGTGTATTAGATCTTCTGAGTTGAGAGCTATCCAATGAGGATGTCATCGTGGCAGACATTGGGAAGTTTACATCATCACCTGCATCCCAGTAACTGACAACATTATCTATATCCTAATTCTCTTCCTCTTGGTTTTATGTGGACTGTTTCTGCCCTGCCATCCATGCTTGTGCACACTTTCATAAATGTAGACAAGGGCCACTATCAATCACATTGACAGCTCATCCACACTCTGCCCTAGGCTGGGTCTCTTTTGAGACTTGCTCCTGCTGTCTGGTGTGGTGCATATATCCAAAGCTGCAGATGTCATTGGCCATAGCCCCTTAACCTTCCATCCCATGGTAGGCACACCTATCCTTCCCTGCCTGCTGTATCAATTACCCAAGCTGCTAATCAACCTCAGGTCACCTGGGCTGTTGTCAAGGCTTTATCCCACCATACTACTGGAAAGGCTAATGCGGTATCATTTAAACTGCTAAGAAATAGGGGATATCCTTGATGACTAGTGGAAGGCATTTCATGCCTTAAAGCCACAGAAGGAAAAAAAGCCTTTGGAGAACCATTCAAGTTATTATAGAGGCAGTAGGAGGGTAACTGGATTTGATGAGAGGCATTTTAACTTTGCCAGAATTGTTTCATAATAACTAGGGACCTAAACGTAGAACAGTGCTTTAGGAAAAGTGTTTAATATATTTTTTTACAGAAGTTTCTGGAAATGCAAAAAGCTAGCTGCTGAAATTTGAATTCAAATTCTTCAATGTGTTCCAGGCAGTTCTCTTGGATCAGATTGCTTCTTTGGTCTCAGCATTTAAACCATGATTCATTTTAAACAAAATAAGAGTAAGAATAAGCCTCTGCATATCCCTAAAGGTCCTTAGGAAATGTAGGAGAAGCACAGCAAACAGAATATCCACAATGGACCACCACAGAGCTAAAATCCTTTTAATAAAACAACTTGAAAACCATAAAAATAAAAGAAAAATAAGTTGCAACTTCAGCAGAGAAAATGGATAACCACTTTCGGCTTAATATCCATATTCAGAGCCTCAGTTTGTTCTGCTTCAGCAAATTGTTTAAATATGACAATCAACCAATCAGAAGCTTCAGAACGGGACAACTCCTTCTTTCTGACTATTCAGTACTTCTTAATAGGGGTGCCACCCCTTTGGCACAGGTTTTATTGGAAAGATTGCATTCAAACCGGGCTTTTGATCAGCCTGCAAGTCTGATATCCATTTAACTTCATTGATCTGTGTTTTATTGTGTATATCACCTTCCCTTATATTTAATATATTAAGAGCCTCAAGAGCCATAAAGTTAAACGAATGTCCAACATGCTCCATAACATGATTTGCTAGAGAATTGATTTTCACACAGTTCTTTATATCACTAATGTGGCGTAAAATCCATTCTTCAAATTTTCTGTTGGTTTTACCTACATAAAAAGCTGAACAGTTTTGGCAAGCTGCTATGTATACAAGATTCTTGGTGTTACAGTCAGCATACCCTTTAAAACTATAAGACCTTCCAGTAACTGGATGAAGAAAACAATTTGTTGTGTTGATACAACTACATGCTTTGCAACAGCCACTCATACAAGTGCCATTTTTGGAGCTAATCTTCTTCTTCCTTATTCCATCTTTATTACACAAAAATCTTTTCAGATTTTTCTTATTCTTAAAGACAAATTTATGTGTTTCACATACAATATTTTTTATATTTTTATCTACGGTTAAAACTGACCAATATATGTTCTCACTATTTGACAGATCTGCAATGTGTCATTGCTGAAAGTTAGCATACATCTTAAATTATCAAAAGTCCTTTGCTGCTTTTGATATGTTTATTAATCCTTTGTTTCGAGTATAGTGGGGGCCCTTTTTGACTTCTTATATCATGTATCTTCTCCATGTTCATGTTAAAATTTCTCTTTGTGTAACCTCTATTCTTGTGTTGTTGTTCTAAAGCATGATGTTCATGATTAAAACGTCTTCTTCAGTGCACAATCTAGAAATCCTTACCAGCTGATTTTTCATTATGTTATAAAAATATGTCTGGGGTGCATACTACTCTTATGGAGTATTTAATTCCTTCAAATTTCTTTTCTAAATATGGATGTGGTTATACCTCTATTCTCATCTAGGGTTAATATGACATCTACAAATTCAATCATAGTAGTGGACATACAGGTTTCAAATTTTAGGAATGTAGTGGTGGTAGTAAGATAAGATATAAATTCCAACAGGGACTCATTAGGTCCTTATCACACCATAAATATGTCGCCCACAAAACATCTATAATATTGGATACTATTTTTCCACCTGTTATCATCATTCAGAACATAAATTGCCAACTTATCAAATCCCCTTGATCTAAAAATCATTTAGGTGATTTTCTCCATCACATATAGCCAAGCTTTGTAAAAAAATCTTTCTACCAAAGTAGAAAGACTTCCTGGCCTCATAACTTAATTTCCCAATTAATAGTTAAATAATTAAAAGTATGGCTTCCTTACATTTCTACCTCTCTTCCTGTCCTCATTCAACCTCTAATAATCTTCAGTGACTGACTGTCCTTTTCTGTCACGATCATGATCAACAAAGAAATGAAGTAGCTACGGATTCCGGAATCAATTAAAAAAAAGCTGTTTGCAATGATAGTACCACCACCGTAGAGTAATGAAAAGTACTGTGCACTGCCTGTACTGATTGTTTCTCACTGTCTTTTTTGGAAAGAGAGCGAGAACCAATCAATAACCATCCTGCCATCCACGTCACGCATGTGACTGCGGATGTGGCAGTCCGACCCCCTTCCACTTTACTATGCGGTTAAACCACACAGACTTCAGGGCATCACATACTGATGCAGTACTCTCCATAATCTGGACTGCTGTTACAGCAGTCTGAGTCCAGATTTACAGAAACCAAAAAAAAAAAACCCAGAACTCACCAAGCATGCGCAGTTTGAGTTCTGGGACTTTGCAAGTCAGTCGGACTCACTTAGAGCACTAACCAGCCAGTTTAATTTACATTTTTTTATTTTACAAAATGAAATGTATGTCCTTTTCTTTTCTTCACACACCTGGGGGGTGGGGGGGGGGTGGCTGCAGTCCTGCAGTCTGATGTCACGAGCCACCATTGAGAACAACAACTCAAGAATAGAGGTTACACGAAGAGAGATTTTAACATGAACATGGAGAAGATACATGAAATAAGAAGTCAAAAAGGATTCCCGCTATACTCGGAACAGAGGATTAATAAAACATATCAAAAGCAGCAAAGGACTTTTGATAATTTACTATGTATGCTAACTTTCCGCAATGACACATTGCAGATCTGTGAAATAGTGAGAAAATATTGGTCGGTTTTAACTGTGGATGAAAATACATAAAATATTGTAGGTGAAACACCTAACTTTGTCTTTAAGAATAAGAAAAATCTGAAACGATTATAGTGTAATAAAGACTGAATAATCAAGAAGAAGATTAGCTCCAAAAAAAGGTACGTATATATGTGGCCATTGCAAAGCATGTAGTTGTATCAACGCAACGAACTGTTTTTTTCATCCAGTTACTGGAAGGTCTTATAGTTTTAAGGGATATGCTGACTGTAACACCAAAAATCTTGTATGCTTAGCAGCTTCCCAAAACTGTTCAGTTTTTTATGTAGGTAAAACCAACAAAAAATTTAAAGAACTGATTTTACACCACGAGTGATATAAAGAACTGTGTGAAAATCATTGCTCTAGCAAATCATCTTATGGAGCATGTTGGCCATTCATTTAACTTTATGGTTCTTGAGACTCTTCAAGAAAATATAAGGGAAGGTGATATACACAATAAAACACAGATCAACAAAGTTAAATGGATAGCGGACTTGTGGGCTAATCAAAAGCCAGGTTTGCATTGATTCAAAAGCCAGGTTTGAATGCAATACTTCCAATAAAACCTGTGCTAAAGGGAAGTTGCCCCTATCAAGAAGTACTGAATAGTCAGAAAGAAGGAGATGTCCCATTCTGAAGCTTCTGATTGGTTGATTGTCATATTTAAACAATTTGCTAAAGCAGAACAAACTGCGGATCTGATGAAGGCTATTAAGTTGAAAGTGCTTATCCATTTTCTCTGCTGAAGCTGCAACTTAGTTTTCTTTAGTTTTTATGCTTTTCAAGTTGTTTTATTAAAAGGATTTTAGTTCTGTGGTGGTCTGTTGTGGATATTTTGTTTGCTGTGTTTCTCCTATGATTCATTTTAATGTTTAGTTCTCTTATTAGTTAGAGAGAATAATTTATTTTGTAGAGGGTGTAAGGCAGTAAGACAGTATTCTACAGTGGTGTTGCAGCCCTTGTGAAAACAGGAGTCTAGTCTATAATTGCCATTTTGAGACCTCATACTGGCACTACACAGAAGGCCTGTTTAACATGACAGCTTATCTCACCACTGGTGGCCAGTAGTAGCTCCAAGGGTTACTGCAGTGATCATCACCAACCACATTTTGATCACAGCTCCTTGGCACCACCTCAGATATGGAAGTCATGAGTGGGATTATCAGTATTCTGTATCCTTCAACCTACCCAGGTACCCAGGAGAATTTTTTTATGAGGTGAGTATAGAAATCATTCAGCAGTAAAGCTCCATCTAGACCTTAGAGGACAGCTTCATTATATGCTTCCAACTGTTTGGACTATCTTGCCACCATCCCAGCCTTCTGACCTAACTAATCACTAAGTCATAATCATTTGACAGCTCATCACCTCTCTTCATTTGACTGTACAGATCATATGGTCACGTGTTTAGAGTACAAAGCTGATCACTGACCTTTGAGGCAGTGATCTCTGATACCAAGTACACTTACAGATTTGTAGGTAAGTACACCTACAGAGTTATCAGACACTATCTTATCCAGCATTGCATCCATGGTCTTTAAGTAGGATGGCTACCCAAAATAGCTGTTAACAGCATTTGTTTAAATGATGAAGTCAGCTTTCTTCCTGCAATTTGTAGTCACATGAAATTGACTGTTTTTATCTATTCTAACAGCATGGCATATATTTAAGGCCTTGTGTCTACCCCAACACTTATCCTGTGACTTTATCAAGTGTCACCTCCAGTGTAGGATAGAAAGAAATCATACGCACTGAAGAAGTCCAGTTTCTGTACTTATGCTGTGTGTAGACAAAAGATCAATTAAATCTAGCTACAATTTTTCACCATGTCCCAGAAGCTGTAGCTCCATTCCTAGCCATAAAGTGACATGCTTTGCCCCAAAATCTGTTTCCATTTCAAGGGTCTAGTCCACCTTAATCCATCCTGCTCCTGACTGCCACTTGACTGGGTGACATTGCATCTAAACCTCATTCTTTACCTTACAGGGGGTGAGCCCACATGATGGCTTCATGCAGCTTTTTCAAGCTTAGCTTTATTAGTCTACATGAGATACCCAGGAATAGGACAGGTAGTGGCAACACCACTACTTCATCTTCTGTTTTCCAGGAGTGATGGTTCCTAACATTCCACTTATGAGCTGGTATGCTTCTTATTATCAGAAATATTATACTTTGAAATGAACATTAATACAGTTCCACCATTTTTATAAGTGTGAACAAAGTAACCAAATGTATTTCCTTGTAGTTCCTGCATGACCCAACTTTATAGCTCTTCTTTGTGGATCCCCTCAGCGACCCATTTGCCCCTCTGACAAGGGATGAGAGCCAGACCCATCTGTTACCCAGCTGTTGTGACAGCCCTATGACCCTTTTCTCTGTGGCCAGTGTATGAGCTCTATTGGTCCATTAATTTCTTTTGAAGATGAGAGTCAGAGATGAGAGAACACACTAGCATGGTCTTGTCATGCAAATCCTACTCTGCATTTTGGCCTAAACTCTTCCCTGCAGTGGCCTGTCACTGTTGCACATTTTGCTGCATAGGAGGGAGACATGCCTTTACATACTGAGCATCCTGGGTTATGTGCACCATGCAGTCAACAAAGTGCAGTCCAATCTGTATCCTGCAGTACCCAGTTTTGTAGATGGGGTTAGTAGTGTAGCAGGACTAGCCACCTCCTTATTCCTGGGATGGACAAGCTGGCATTGGTGTTTCACTTTTACCCCACATCAAGCACTTCCACTAACCTATACCTATGCCACTAATCAAACTTGTCACCTGGAGTGGAGTCAATTTGTTATCCATCTGCATAACAGAACAGGGGCTGTTCTTTCTATGTTTTTGTCTTACATAGAATAGCTTCATGATTTCTGAAGCTTTTCCCTTCCAAAGAATGGGAGTTTCTAAGTACGTGAATTGTTTTTCTGAGCCAACTTTGCAGCTGTATTTTGTTTTCTGTTACAGCTCTGATTCAGAAAATAGGTCTCTGGTTCTTGTACTGCTGGTATTGTGTCAGTAGTACCACCATGTAGCTAGTTCATCTACCAGTTACTGGACTAATACAAATGCTTGTGAGGAGGCATGTGCTTCTTAAAACTGTATACACAAATCTCATTAACTGGAACCTCTTCTAGTGCTTTATATGAAGAGTAATGGACTAAATTAATAGTATTAATTTGTTTTCATTCACAATTTACTTTGTGATTTAATGTGCTAAACCAGTGATGATTAGTAGCCTTTTAACACATTCTGCTCCACATGGAACACAATTTTCTTTGCAGTAGATTAATACTACTTCAATAAACTCCTACAGATCTCTCCTACTTGAAGCATAATAAGTCACAGTGAGTCCCCCAGTTAGTCATGGTTGTAGCTTACATCTTAATTCATTCAGATGAGCTCTGGTTATTTGACATCACTATACATAAATGTTATTAGATCTGGAAGCTTCTCATTTAGTCTGACTCATAGCATGAAATGCAGTGTCTATGGCCTAATGGATATTACACTAGGTCAGACTAAAACAGAGACATGCATTCTTATGACAGCCTGTTCAAAGAATGCATATGTTCTTTCTCATACCACCCTTGCCTATTTTCAAGCTGTCAGTTGTTTTAGGTATGCCATTTTGTCCAACAAATAATTTCATTTGTTTATTTTACACAACTGGAGTCTGCATGTCCTCCCGCGGATGAGTGGATTTCGAAAGACATGTGTGAATGGGCGTGCCTTCGTTGAAGGTTGGTTGTCAGGCTGGCACCTCAGCACTCTAAAAAATCTACTGCCAGTCATTAGTTGACCGGAGTTCTGCTGTGGCGACCCCTAACCGGGAAAAGCCAAAAGGAGAACAACAACAACATTAACCCTTTTCTGAAAAAGAGCCATTTGCATAGACTGAAGCTGAAATGCCTTCAAAAGTAATAATATTTGTATCATTAAAGCAGCAGAGGATTGTAATCATAGTTGTGCAGCCCTTCTTTAATGTATTGTCCCTCAGTAACTGGATTTGGAGCTCCCATGCTGCTACCTTCATGTGTTTCTTTGACAGCCTTAATCATCTTGATTGATCATTTACAGAACATGCTAGTCAAAATCATATCACTGCTGAGACAAAGGCACTGATTCTGTATAATGTTCCCTATATACGGTCTAGTTTGAGACATTTATGGTAGCAGAATGTCTGTTATACACCTGTTGATAATCTTTATGTTGCTTTCATGTTAGGACATGAATAAACAAATCTTTGTGGGTTCTGTTCAAGCAGCTTTATTATATACAAACACATTACTATTGTTGACTACAGACTGTAACTTATACAATTGATAAATACAATTAATGAATATGATCATGCATGCTCACTCCCTAGTTGATCTTTCAAAATGGCACTAAGGTGCATGTGTGTGGGTTATATACATGCATGGACAGTCTCACATGCTTCTTAAAGATACAAGCAGACATGCTTTACACTCTGATCTACACTTTCTGACTGTGCAGCCGTACATCTGATTTGCAACAGCCTTTGCTATTCTGCAGTGGTGGGAATGTTTCAGGTCAGCTTGCCTAAGTCTAGTCTTCTATTATCCTGAAAAGTATCACACCAGCATTTACAAAGTTCCTCTGTTTCCAGCTTCAGTTTATAATTTTATATATTTGTGCTGAAAAGTAGATATAGGATATCAAATTATTTCTAGTGCTTAAGATATCAGTGCTACAGGCTATTGGTATCTTCTGTTAGGTCTTGTGTTGTCTTCTATGCTGTCTGTTCTCAGACTACTACATTGTTCACAAATGTGAAACAGGTCTTCTGTCAATCCTGTTTGCGATCTCATCTGTGACAAAGATGAACTGCACCTGGTTGAATACAGTTCCACTGTCTTCAGTCCAGGCTCTGAACCTTCACTATTAAGTATAATTAAATTCTGTCATATACCCAACTTCTTACACATAGTTTACATTACCCCATTGTCCTTTAGCTTGTTCACAAATCTGTGATGAAATACCATAATTTCAGGTACAGTACATGAAATATAATGTCATTTTTCATTATTCTGATAATACTCTTGAAGAAATGGTGTATGCTGTGCTAGCATATGCTCCATTGCAGGAAATCATTCTGCTTTACCTTCTGGGCCTCACACCCTCTATGACATTTGCATCTCTTTTTCAGGACTCTCAAATTCAGGTTGCTCATTGCTGTTTTATGAATACCTGATGGATATTTCTTTGTTTGATCGTTTTGGCCACTTTTGAATATATGTCATTCCTTTTCTTACAAAGCCTGGAAACACCATAGCTATTTTCACAGTGGACTAAAAATGCTTGCTAGGATCTCCCTCTGGAGGTTTTAAGGTCTCTTAGGATTTCTGAAAAGATTCATTCTAAACTTGGGGATTTAGCCTGCTTTGTGACTTTTAACCTCCAGATCCCTTTTATATTGCATTATTTCATCTATAATTTCTGTCTCAGTTTCTACAAGCTGATGACAATGTTGAACTATTCTGCAGGTGAAAACTTAATGAACAGAGTTATTAAGTATCTATTTTTTTCTTTATTACATTATCAGACAAAGGTATTTTTCCTCAAGAAGAGTCATGGTTTAGGACTTCCAAAATGGTTGCACTCTTGAGTAACAACTTAATTTCAGCTCTCCCAGTATGAAAACAGAAACTCAGAAAAGAGAGCAGGTGAATGTGTTATTCTGGGTAAATTTCATTAAATGGATAGTAAGTAAATTGCCTAGATGCCAGCAAAGAAGAAATTTAGAGAACATGAAAGAAAATCAACCACAAAAGGTGAGGATAAAACACTGGCTGGGAAGAATCCTGCAGCTGTGCAGCAACAAGCAATTCAAGCTCCAGCTTTGGTGCAAGACACGTGTTTCAGTAATCTAGAGAAAAATCTTAAATGGGCTTAGAGCTAATTAAAATAAAAGAAACACTGAAGGACTATATCAACTCAGATAACAGGCAGAAAAAAATCAAATAAGCTTTAAACAGATATGCAAATGAGCTGGTAAAGCTGCAAAAAATCAAATATCAAAATTAAGAAAAGGCTAAAGGAGTATGAAACTGCTCAAGAAGAGATGTTTCAAAAACTGGCAGAATTAGAGGACAGAGCACATACAGAAAATATGTTCTGCTCTACCAGAGAAACTGGAAGGAAAAGACTGTAATAATTATATGAAAGCTCAATAAGCAGCTGGACTGGTATTCCACAGCAGGAATTGTTAAGTGGAGGGGCATATCATGTGCATGCTCCAAACCTGACCTTGAGAAAGCAGTCAAGACCTATAATAGTAAAGATGCAACCCTACAAGCAGAAATAGTTCATTCTGACAAAACTGTTGCAGAAGGACAAAGTATAAAGTCAGAGACAGTAGAGTGTTTATTGAAAATGATTACTCACTGTACACCAGCCAGAAGAGACAATCATTTATTCCAGCAATCAGGCAATGTCAACAGGCTGGTGTGAAATTCAAGCTGCTGTATCCAGGTATCTTCAGAATATTTTCCTCCTGGAGGGTCAAGGCCATTGTTTGATGCAGAATATGTTAAGGAGGAAATACAAAAGTTTCTACAACTAAAAGTGAGCTGTCAAATGGGGGAGGGCTCTGTTTCTTATCCTTTTGATAATAAAGCTTATAAAGAGACTATTCTAGTGAAACATTTTCCATTGTTTGAAAAGAAAATGCTTGACAGACAGAGAAAAGCATGGGAAGAGCCAGGAGTACATTGAAAATGAACCAGAGATCGGAGTTGGGAGATAGAGATAGAGATCAACAGAAAGAAAATCAGCAACTCGAAAATTAATGAAAAAAATGTGACAATACAAAGCATGAACCACATTTGTGAAATATGGCTGAAGAAGAAAACCTGGAAATATTGGGCTTTTTGTCTTTGTAAACTTTGTAGGGCATTTCAAAGTATATACCCTACTTCATGTCATTAATATTTGGAAGAACACTACGTAGAGGGGAAGAAAAATGAAAGAAGTAACTGTAAGTAAAACTAATTTTGTTCTTAATAGTATTTTTAAAAACATGACATATACTGCATGTTATATAGTAAACCATTTCCAGTTGCACTTGTGTATTATAGGTATACCAAAGTTAAAAGGTGGCTTCTTCTTTTTCCTTCTTTTTTGTTTCTTTTTCTTTCTTTCTTTCTTATTTTTTAGTCTTTGGAAATATAGGCACTGCACTGAAAAGAGGGAAGAAAGTGTGGACAAAAGCATATTTAATATAATAGGATGTAATCTTGGGTTATTTAGGTGAGAGACTGGTTGTAAAAGTACACAGATCATGATATAAGTAAAACTGATATTACTTTCTTATGTTTTCATAGAGGAATGCCTGGATTAAGACACTTGACTCACTCTAACAACAAGTTTTAATTGGAAGAAAGTAAATGAAAGAATATTGAATGTTATGAAAAGTTTGCCTTTAGCAAACAAGTGTTCACAGTGCAACATGAGAAGCTCGCAGGTAAAGGCAACTGTGTATCTGGTTCTCATGTTTCTATAGAGACAAGCTGATAAAATGGGCAATAAAAAACAAATACTTTTTTCAGTGGCTAGGAGATGTTTTCTACATATGGGAGAGGAGTAAAGATAAGACAAAAACAGACAGTACTTAGTGTGAGTAGAAACACAGGCTATACCATGCATCTTAGCATGGATAACCTTAATTATAGGTTAACTAAACCCTGTGAATGCAGTTATCAATCTGGAACAATTGTTCCTATTATGAGGGTTAAACTTCATTATTTGAAGATGCCCATAGTTTTGTGCATTTGTATTTAGTTGATATTTTATGGGGTGTTTATTTTGTATGAGGGTTTTCATTAAAACAAAAAAGTTTTTTTAAGGTGTAACATAAGTTAAAATGGATATTACAAGAAACAATTGAATAAAAGACCAGACTGCCAGATGTTTGTATATGCATGTAACACAAAAGCTGAAAATAGACATTTAAAAATAGATGTTATACATAACAGGTAGGAATAATAACTTCTTATCATAATGGCAGCACATTCCATATTATCTTTGAACATGAATGGTCTCACAGGTATATATAAAAAAGAAAACATAGTGAACTAAATCAAGAAATGCATAGTGCAAATAATTATGCTGCAGGAAACACATTTGGAAAGATACAAGCATGCAAATTTGATAAAGAAAGGATTTCAGGATAGTTATTATGTGGAATATCTGGGACAAAAGAAAAGGGGACTGCTTATATTAATTGCTAGAGGAGCTCCAATAGTGATAGAAGAGGAAAAATAAAAAATAACAATGGTAGATTTGTAGTAGTACGAGGCTTTTGGCAATGGAGGAGGATTACGCTGGCATATATTTATAATCCACTTAAAACTCCTACAATGAAGCTTAAGAAAATCCTAGGAGAAATAATCAGCTTTCAGCAGGGAAAATTACTTATAGTTGGATTTGCAACAGTGAGGATGTATTGGGGGGGGGGCTAGAAGGCAAAATATAACAAAAGAGGGTAGGTTTTTGAAGAAATGTATGAAAATATTTGGTATGGAGGATGTGAATTCAATAGTAGGAGATTAGAGAGAATGTTCATATTATTTCCTAATCTGCAAAAACTTGGCTTGGCTAGACATAAATTATACTTCATAGAAACGTGTGCATTTAATTGAAAGTTCTGATACACATCCAAGTATTTCAGATCATGCACCAATAATAACTAAAATAAAAATGCAGGGTATTGGAATAAAAATGAGACGCTGGTGCTTCCCCACCTATCTGTTAAACAGAGAGTAATTTAAGGAATGGGTAATGGAAATTCACCAGGTGTTATTAGGGAAGATAGAAATTATAGAATCAGAAAATATAGCTAGGAATTGGGATAAAATGAAAGTGGAGTTTAGAAATGGGTAGAGATAAAAGTAAAAGAGATATGGTTAAGAAATAAGAATTATATAGAGGGACTGACAAATTATAAGGTATTGCAGAGTAGCAGGAATCTCGCAGATCAAGAAGAGGTGCAACTGCAGAGTGCAAAATAGAAAATAAGTGACTACCTGGATAATATGCATGAGTTTAGAAAGATTGCTGTTAAGCAACTGTTTTTTGATCATAACTCCAGAGCACAAAAGCTTTTAGCACACTGGCTCAGGCAACAGAAAGTATAAAGGGTTGATGTCAAGCTTAGGAAACCTATAACAAAAAAATAACTAGAGATCCTGTATTGTTATTAGATATATTCAGAATTTTTTTGAATGTCTGTATAAAGCAGATCAATGTGGAACTCATTTAAAAGTACAATTGGAAATGTTTATGGAAAAAATTAAATAAGCCAAGGTAAGAGGTAAGTGAGGCTCAATTATTAACAGTTATGATAGGAGGAGACAAGATAAAATTGGTGATGTATAACCAATCTACTGGAAAAGTGTCCAGGAATAGATAGTATTCCTGTGAACGTTTGAAAGCTAGGAGGGAAGACAGTGATAAAGATCTGGAACGTTTTGTTTAACGATATTTTAAAAAGAGAAGCACCAACATCCTGCAAGAAAGCTGTGGTGGCTGTAATACCTAAAGATGGCAAAAACCCCATGGATCCAGCTTCATATAGGCCCATTTTAATTCTAAACCATGATTATAAAGTATTTATGTTTATAATGTCTAAAGGAATGGCAAAGGTGATGTCAAAATTGATAGATATGGAGCAATGTTTTTTGTGTAGAGGAGACAAACATTTGACAACATTAATAGAACAATCATGATGTAGAGGGAAGCAGAATGTAAGAAAATACCAGTGTTGTCGGGGCAGGGGTCTTGATGCAGAGAAGGCATTCGATAGAGTAAGTTGAGATTTTATGAGTAGGGCAATAGAAGCATTTGCATTACTTGACACCATAAGGTTAATTAGGAATGTGTGTATGTGTGTGTGTGTGTGTGTGGGGGGGGGGGTTTCCTCTGTGATAGGTTCTGTTTGAACAGGGGAACCAGGCAGGGTTGTCCTCTTTCCCTTTTGTTTTTGCATTATATTTAGAACTATTGTCCAAGAAAATAAGGCACTCAGATATTCAAGGATAACATTGGTATGGTAACAGGAAAAGTTGGCTTCATTTGCAGATGAGATTATTTTGTACCTGATAAAACTAGAAAAAGGATATTTCCATGTTGTGGAACATTCTGAGAGTTTCAAATCTTTTCTGGATACAAAATTATTGCAGATAAAGGCAATAGCTATAAACTATGTACCCACATAAAAATTAGTTCAACAATACCCATAGTTATGGGGAGATGATAACATTAAGTACTTGGGAGTATGAGTTAAAAACAATTTTGTTATTTCAGCTAAGGATATGTGGAAAAAGACTAAACAAAAGATAATAAAAAAACAGAGAAACTCTGTTTTATGGATATGGATAGCAAGATACAAGCAGTGAAAATGTTTTTAGTTCCTTTAGTTATATACACAGGTCAAGCATATTTTTAGCAACCAGAGGAGAAGTTGTGGATAGCAATTAATAATGAGTTGAAGGATATTAACTGTGATGGGAAGAGGGCAAGAGCCAAGTGGGATAAGTTGATCCTTCCAATAAAACAAGATTGCTTGGGATTACCTGATTTGAAGGGGTATTTCAGAGCTGCACAGTGAAGGGTTCTATACATAACACAAGCAGAAAGCCATAATTCAAAGTGGAAATGAATGGTGATAAAACAGTGGGAAGTTCAAGAAACAAGGAGAGGCTGGGATTTCGGATGCAGATCCTTAAGGAAAAAAACCATAATAATACAGAATGTTATATTCATAAAGTAGCATAAAGTATTTTAAGAACTAAGCCAACATGGGAATATGAATTGAGAACGGAGATTCTGCTGATAGGAACGACTACATTTAGGGGTATAGTGCATAGACAAAAGGGGGCTTGATTTACTGGAGAAGACTGGCAAAGGAACCTAGGTACTAGGTACAAAGATTTAGAGAGGGACAGTTAATAGAATGGGAAGTGTCCAAGAATACATTCGGACTGCAGGTTAGAGATTACCTTTTCTACCAAGGACTGATAGACAAACAGAAAGAAACAGTGGGATCCTAATTGAAAGAAAAGCACTGTCAGAGTTTTTAGTAGAATCTAGAACAGAAGCTACCGTTATAAAAGGGATATTAGGGCATATAAAATATAGCATGATTACTATAGAAATCAATCAGAAGGGGTTAGACAGGATTGGGAAGAGAGAATGGATAAGCAATCCACAAAGAAACAATGGGAAGATCTATGTATCGCTCCCAAATATGTAACAAAGTTTAGAAGATTTAGGCTTTTTGCTTGGAAGTGTTTGCATAGGTATTTTATACCTCAATCAGACTCCAAAGAATTTTTACTCAGATAGATTACAACTGTTGGAGGTGTGATGGGGATGAAAGTGATAATTGGGAACATATTTTTGGAAGTGTAATGAATTGGCAGACTTTAAAAAATCCCTGCAGACTACTCTGTCAAACACACTGGGTGTGCACATTGGTGTACCTAAGGAAATGATTTATTTGAGTTGTAATACAGAATTGGAATTGCCTAGACATAGTAAGGCTTTGCTGAGTTTACTAGAAAATGGAAATTAATGTTTAAACCAACTGTATTAAAAGTAGTGAATATAGTAACAGAGATAAAAGAACTGGAAGTGGGATTTTAGAAAAGGGTAGGAGCAAACTACAACAACAAATGGGAAAAATGCATGCAAAATAATGTTTTGGAGGAGGAATGGGATTTAAGGGAAGGCAGGAATTGAATGACCTGTGTAATGATCAGATGATGGTGCCTGTATAGGAGATTGTATGTGACGTATAATGTTTGCAACTGAAAATACATCAATATGTTTTGTTTTCATTTATATAAATGCATGATTGCCTATGTCATAAGTGATGATGTTTCTTGTTTAAACAAATAAGAGTTACTGTTTTTCCTTATTTAAGTTTTAGAAATATCTCTGTCTGCTTTACATTTTATGAATTGTACTACCTTTTTCACCATTTGAACCCATACTTCTCTGCTTACCCAGCTTAAAAAAGTAGGATTCTCTATCCTTTATTCCCCTTATTATAATGTACAGATTAAGATATTACTACTTTGCATTATTCAGTTGTCTGATTGACAACAGACTGAGTGAATATCATTCATATTAGATCAAATGATCAACTGGGCTTTCAAAACTTTTAAAGTTATAACTTTCTTTCAGTACTGATGACCTCAGAGGTGGTTAGGGAGTTTACCCTGAATGGGAAATGTGAGGATTAACCACCTTCCACAGAAGATAAACATTTTAAATTGACTGTTAAGTTGGTTAGGTGTGGTTGAGCAGGCATCATTCAGTTGATCATTTCTCAGATGTTCCGTATTGCCATTGTTCATAGTCATCTTACTTTTGAAGTTTCATAATTACTAGTGGTTTATGGCTCTTAATTTCACTGCTATTATGTTTGTTTCAGCTTGACAGCCATCTCTGTTATAGTTTGCACTTACTCTGATTGCAAGTAAGAAAATGTATACTTCACCCATGCATGAATCCTTATGGGAAGGGGATTGTAGTGCCAAACTAATGAGCTGTGACTGTGTTTACATTGTATTCCTTCAGATTAATTTATGAGTTCTAAGTTCTTCCATGTTTTAATGCACTACAAAGTGTCCATAAAGTGTCTCCTGACTTGTTGACATTACTGAAAAAAATCACATCCAAAATAGAATTACAGCAGAAAGAATTTTATGTACAATAAATGTACTTTTAGTGGATGAAACACGAAGCACAGAAACAGTAACAGTGGTAATAACAGTCTGAAAGATAAAGCATATTTTATCAAATATCAAATCATACAATACTTTAATTATGTAATGCAAGTTCATTAGCATTCAAAAACATGCACTCTGATTGGACAGCCCAATCAGTGTGACCACTGGAAATCGATTATGGCCTCTAATGAAATATGCTCTTCTGTAAAGCAACAAATTATTTTACAGGAGGCAGAGCAAAAATATAAACAATTTCAGGGGCATTCTGCAAAAGACAGGATATCTGAGATTTATGCTTACCAGAAATGTGACCAATTGTATTGCCAGTAAGCACATCTGTCAACTGTACAGAGATTTGCAGAATATCCCTTATTTTCTTTTTATTTCTGCTCTCTCACTCACAAAATGTTTAAATCATTGAAGATTTCTGTCATCAATAATGCCAGATACTAGAGTTTTGTTCTTCCTGTTCATAAGACAATGGACATTCATGACAAAACCTATTAACTTTATAAATATTTTATAGTCATGCTTAAATGTTTTGCTGAGTTTGATGATTGTCTTGTCCCTACCATTAATTTTGGCTTTTTCCAGATTTCTTGAGTAAAAGAGCTGAGATGTAACCCAGCAACAATTAAAAAACATATAAAGTGACAAAGCTCTGTGCAGACATCCTGTTCTCTGTTCTTTCTCTTACACTGCATTAATAACTTAACTCATAAATGTCTATGTTGAGGACATTTTTCAGCAATAAAAATAGTGCCAAATCCCATACTCTTCCCATAACATAGAAACACATCTAGACTGACATCACTACATCTTTTGTAAATGCTCCCTGCAGATATAGACACAATCAGAAACTTAAAGTTTATTTTTTTATTCTGTTAATGTTAAAATTGCATTTACAGCTCTAAATAAATAATTGCAGATGTCTAAGAGGAGCAAACAGAATTGCAGGTAAGCATTCTGTTTTTGTCCCTTAGACGTTATCTTTTAAAGATCAGTCTTAAAGCTTTTGCATACTTTTATTCCACATGAGTTGTTATGTTTCTTGGTATCCCCACACATTTGTGTATTTCCAAATGTTGTTGTTTCAATATATACATTTTTATTTTTAATTCCTAAGTGTAACAAATGCATGTTTACTCAATGGGATGTATGCACTGCATTTTGTTAAAGATCAGGTGCAAAGTTTTTCACCATTTCTTTTTGTTATAAGTATGCCCTCATATTGTAAAGCAGTATTTCTTATTCTAAAATGTTTAGTTTACTTCAGTGAACTTATTTTTGTTTAATAAACCTAGAAAAAAAAGGAGACCAGGAATGCTCCACACAGCACAAAGTATCCAAGGATAATAAAGACTCATCAGGCTGTAAAATGTAAACAGCTAAAAAGTAACAAACTTTACTAAATAGAGTGAGCACATTCATCCACAAACCCGTGGGCTTCATCAGACTCTGAAAGCCATTATCAAAAACACATTTTTATACATACCACATCCAGTAGGATGTGTTCTTATAAATAAGTTGTATCTCTCTTAAAGAGACAGTACAAACTGCACACCAAGAGCATATATTATAAAACCATAAAACCCTAAGACTTTTAAGAATGTATATACACACTTATAACATCCTTTCTAAATCCATTTATAATATCCTGTAGTCACATAAAAAAATTACACTAAAATATTTCACATAAGCATTAAGTGTAAAAGCACTATCGAATATGAATCCAAATATCTTATCAAATATTAAAAGCACATTCAGTTATCTTAATTCCAATACTGGACCAATCCTGGTCTCCTTTTTGTTCTAAGTTGTGTTTGTTGGGGAACACTTGTGTTTTTTGCAATTACAAGTTTAATAAACTGGTGTTTCTGTTTACTATATGCTGAGTAATTTTCTAGTTAGTTCCTGATCCCATGTCATCCAGACCTGCCTTCTTTTTTTTACTCAAATATTTTTATTTTTTTTTATTTTGAACAAATAACATAAATTCTTGTTTGCATTGTATATAATAGATTGTTAACTACATACAATATTTACATTTAACCTGACACAAGTTGACTAAGATTGGACAAGCTTAAAATACAGACAATGAATCATAGTATAAAGTTTTTGTATTATCTGGAAGAGTTTGATTCCAATTGCAAAGTGTCTATCAAAGATAAAACTTTCCTCCACGGATTATTGACTATTGGCTTAGGATAAGTTCTCAGTTGTTTGATTTTAATTTCCATTACTGCTGTTTTGTTCAGTAAGCATAGAAAGTCCTCCATGATAGATGCTATATTGGAAGTCCATTTTCTAGTTATGCATTTTCTAGCTATTGCCAATATGGTCCATAATAAATACAAATCTTTTTTGTTCATTTGAGGACTTTCATTTACATTCAGTAATATTAAAGCTTTAGTCAGAACAAATGAATCTGAATACAATGTTTGCAAAAAATTATTAATTTCGTCCCAATATTTTTAATGTTAATACAGTAAAAAAAATATGAGACCAATCTGCATTAAATGAACTTTGACAGCTCCAGCATAGTCCATTACTAGAAACATTGATTTTTGAGATTTTATCAGGAGTTAGAAAGGATCTATGCAGATATTTCCAATTAACTACTCTCAAATATTGTGAGTAAGATGTTAGCTTAACTGAAAGCAAGATGCTTGTCTTACTTTCTGAAGATAAAGATAGCAATAAATCTTTGGTTAAAATTGCCAGTATGTTCTTTTAGGAACTGTTTTCATATGTTCATAGTTTCATAGGTAGGTACTAGGCTATTGGCCCTATGGCCTAAACAAGCCTAGCCAAAAAGGTACCCTGGCTTTCACCAACCAAGAAAATTATTTTCCTGTGCCCCTGTCGAGCAGAACCACAGAGGTAATCCCCAGGGTAAATTTCCTATTTCAAATCCAATCATCGGGATTTTTCTTGAAGAGTGCTAATGAGGAGCTTTGTTTGATATAGATAGGTAGTTTGTTCCAGAGTATGGGAAGTCTCTGAGACAGGAATCTACCCCTCCAGCATGTTCTGTTTATTGTGGTGACAAGGTTTAGGTCCCTAGAGCATGTAGCTCAGAGGGATTGGGATTTCTTTAAGTGGAGCATGTCCAATATATCTGGGTTTGACATAGCTTTGTATGTTAGGCGGAGATCACCTCTGAGTAGGCGATATGCGCCGGAGTAAAGCTGGAGTTTGTTCAGACGGTCTACATAGGGCATCTGTTTGAGGCTGGTAATCCTCTTTGTGAGGTATTTCTGCAGTCTTTCCAGTTGTTGTAGATGTCTTGTGAGGTACATACCAAAATGGGCATTGTACTCTATAATGGGTCTAATGAGTGACGAGTAGAGGGGAACAACAACCTCTTTTTTCCAGGATGATAAACCTTTTGTGATGAGGTGTGCTCCATCGAAGGATTTCCTGACTACTGTGGCGATGTGATTATTAAAGGAGAAACTACTGTCCACCTGTGTCCCAAGGTCTCTTATCACACTTTCAGTGTTAAGTAGACTACCACCTATGTGGTAGCTCATGGGTACAGAGTTTTTACCAAAGGGGATGACAATGCATTTTTTGGCATTGAGCTTGAGGCCATGGCTTTGACATCAGGCATCTGTCTCAGTGAGGCCCTTTTGTAGGATGTCCACATCATTAGGAGTTTCAATTATGGCTCCTAGTTTGCAGTCATATGCAAACTTCATTAGCCAAAGACCTTCTGTGTTAGTCTGTACTTCAGAAAAGTAGATATCAAACAGGAGAAGACCCAGGACTGAACCCTGTGGTAACCCACTTGTCACTGGTCTGGTCGGATTTGGAGTCTGCTACTTTCACAGTGTGGGTTCTGCCAGTGAGCTAGTTGGCAACCCATCTTGTGACATAGGGATTTATACCTAGGTTAGTGAGTTTATCTATAATTCCAGAGTGGAGGATGGTGTCAGAAGCCTTGGCGAGATCTAGATAGGCTGTGTGAACCACCTTACCCTCGTCTATGGCTTTGGTGACTACTTCAAAGAAGTCAGTCAGGTTTAGGAGACATGATCTGCCTTTTACCAACCCAAACTGGGTGTGGTCCAGAGTTTGAAGATTACCAATGTCTTTATTTATAAGTTCCATGATGATATGTTCCATGGCCTTGCAGACCAGGCTCATTAGGCTAATGGAGCGGTACTTCCTGGGGTCCATGGTGGCTCCCCTTTGTGGAGTGGGATAACCGTTGCTGTGTGCCATTCAGTGGGCACAAAGCCTGAGGTGAAGCTATGACTGAGCATGGTGCTTAGGTGGGGTGCCAGTTCATTCTGTAATTCATGTAGAATGCAGCCTGGGATGTTGTAAGGTCCCATGGATGCTGTGTTCTTGTCTTTGGAGAGTGTGTTTTTTACCTGTGCAGCCATGATTACAGGAACTTTGCATTCTTCTGGTATAGAGATGGGCCCTTTAGGGGGTAGGGGATAAATTTAGCACTGAAGCTATCTGCCAGGATGTTGGAAATATCAGTTGGTTCTGTGTATTTAGTGCCATTGTGCTGTAACTCAGAGCAGATCTGAGTGCTGCCATTGAGATTCTTGACATAGCTCTAGAATGCTTTGTGGTTGTCTTTAGAGTCAGTGACAATTTTGTTTTCATAACCTGCTTTCGAGGATTCTATGAGGGATCTCAACTTCTTACTGAGGCTGACCAGGAAGTTCTTCCAGTCATGGGATTTTACTCTTTTTACAACAGTTTCTTTCTTCTATTGTAGAGATTTGTTTATGGCAGGGGACTACCAGATTGGCTTCCTTTTTTTTTGAAGGATAGCATCTTGGTTCTATTAGGGATAGCACAATCCATGCACTTGTGCAAGTGCTTATAAAGTGAATTTGTGTACTATTCAGCAGTTGTACCTCTATTGTCCATCTGCATGGGTGTCATGAAGTTTGCCACTTCTGCCTTAAGATGCGAGAAGTTGGCTTTGGAGAATTTTTTTTATGGTGGTTTCCCTAATTGGGTTGGGGGTGGGGGGGAGGATGTGGATGTCTAGGCTGATGGCTTGTGGTCAGATATGACCAATGAGGAATTGACCTCTGGTGTGGAACACCAGTCACCCATGTTGGTAATGACCAGGTCTAGGATATTGCTGCCCCTGGTGGGGGTGTGGATAAGTTGATCCAAGTCAATGGAATTTATGAATTCCAGAAAACGTTGAGCAAAAGAGTTGGTACATGAGTAGTTTTCCCAATTAATGGTGGGGTAGTTGAAATTGCCCATTATTAGGGTGTTGGGTTGTACCCTTATATTTTCCAGTGTATCAAGAAATCAGGAGTGGGAATCCTGGGTCATGGTGACAGATCTGTAGCAAGCTACAATTTGGATTGTGGTCTTGCCCAGAGTTAGTTGCACTTGGATAATCTCAGATGCATTATGCTGAGCAACTAGCCTGGAGGTGTGGATATCCTTAGTGAATATGGACACACCTCCACCTTTAGTGTTTCGGTCCAGGTTAGGTGGCCGAAAGTTGTGGTATGCATTATAGCCTGGTAATGCAGAGATGCTCTCTGGAGCCTTGAACCAGGTCTCTGTCACTGCACAGATGTTGATGTTCTCCATTTAAGGAGTGCCTCGAGTGAATGCATTTTGAAGTTTAGACTTCTAGCATTGAGTAGCATTACCCTCAGATTTTGCTTGCTTGTACCTGTTATGGTGGTGAATTTGTCATTTGAACCTTGCCTAAAAAAGGCATTTTAAGGGTGGCAAGAGCCTTAGCCAGTATCTGGAATCCCAAGGGCAACAGGTGCCGGCCATCTCTGGCAAAGCATCATGGTCTGTTGATCATGTCATCCCAAGCGGACAGATACTGGATCCCCTTAGAATGACACCAGAAGTTTAGCTAATTGTTGAAGTCAATCATTTTGTCCTTATACTGTGGTATCATTCTGGGTGATAAACAAAAAACGGTCCATGAACAACGGCAATGTACTGAAGTAAATTTAATGGATTCAAACAAACCGAGGGTTACAATGAAAATTATCTCTGTTACAATAATAAAGCAAAGACCAACAAAATCAAACAGATTAGAATTAAGCACTTTTCATCTGCTAAGTAAACAGACTTCTTCAGATCATTCTGGGTAATGGCAGGATGCTACTCAGGACTAGGGTCATACCTGCCTGGGCTACAAGATCGGAGAGCTCCTCCATGTCTCTTTTCATGTAGTCCAGGGAGGTATGTCTCAGGTCATTCACACCAACATGGACAATGACAGAGTCATATTTGTGCTGAGTGCATGCATTATGTGGTGGATCCTGGCACCTGACAGTAACTTTCTCCTTGTTTAGCCTGGTGAGTGGAACATTAGTGTGCCTGACTATAGAGTCACCTATGACTAGAGTGTTGGGTATGGTTTTATGCTATATGGGCTGTGGTTGAGTGGTAAACTGAGTTTGTGGGCTATGTATCATTTGGGTTGTGTTGGGGGTGGAGGTTGCGTGTGTTTCTGCTTTGGATGTCTCTGTTGCTTGAGCAGATTTTTATTGAGAGCCTCTGTGAATGTAGGTGTGTGTTTTGTGTTGCTATGTGTGTGTTTTGGTGGTGTAGGTTTTGAGGGACTATGTGATGAGTGTGGTATGGTGCAAGTGTTTACCTTCATCTTTTGACTGTCTAGTCCAGTCTTGGGTGAAGAGAGCTTTGCTTCCAGTTTGGCTATATAAGTGCATCTCTCACAGGTTGTAGTGTTGGGTGGTAGAAGGAGAGGGTTGTCTGTGTACATGAGGCAATTGCTGCATTGCCCCAAGATGCCCAGATTCATCAGGTAGACAGGAGAAAACACTGGGAGCTGACCCTTTGACATGCCTGGATAGGTGCTTATTTATTAAGTACTAAAAACGGCTTTCCTCTAGACAAGTGAGGAAAGTTGAGTCCTTAGTAATTTGTAGCTTATTTAGTGTTTACAATGATTTCTGAACAAGTGCTGAGCTCAATGAAACAGACTTGAGTGCTAAAAGAATGGTTAGTTCTAAGGGAAAATTTGAAGAGCAGACTTTATGGCGCCAGGAATAATTTAACCCTAGGTAAGCGGCGATGCATAAAGTGTATTTTTTTTTAATATAACAGTAGCAAATGTGCAAACTGATTTAAACAAATTAACCAATAAAAAGCTAAAAACTGAGCCCCTTTCCAGCAGTCTTTGATCAGACAAGTTCTAACTGCACACTCCTGCCACTAGGGTACAGGGGAATCTTCTCCAAAAAAAGATGGTCTGGATTAGTGCTCAAGTTATACAAACAAAGCTAGATTCAGCAGGTTCATAGGTTCATAGGTTGGTACTAGGCTATCAGCCCTAGGGCCTATACAAGCCTAGCCATAACAATTCCCTGGCTATTTCTTCCCACACTATTTACTTCCCTGGATCCCTGTCTAGCAGGGCGACTGACATGATCCCCGGGGTGAATTTCCTTTCTCCCATCCAATCGTCAAGGTTCCTTTTGAAGAGGACCAAAGAGGCACTCTGCTTGACATGTATGGGCAATCTATTCCAGCGTTTGGGGAGTCTCTGGGTCAGGAACCTATCCCTCCAGCATGTTTTGTTTATTGTGATGACAAGGTTTAGATCCCTGGAGCATGTGGCTCTGAGGGATTGGGATTTCTTTAAGTGTAGCATGTCCAACAGCTCTGGGTTTGACATGGCCTTGTATGTTAAGCAAAGATCGCCTCTGAGTAGACGATATGCGACAGAGTATAGCTGGAGTTTTTTAAGGCGGTCAGTGTAGGGCATCTGCTTTAGGCCTGTGATTCTTTTAGTGAGGTATTTCTGTGGCCTTTCCAGTTGTTGCAGATGTCTTGAGAGGTACATACCAAACGGGGCATTGTATTCTATAATGGGTCTAATGAGGGATGAGTACAGTGGGACAATGACCTCCTTTTTTCTGGATGAAAAGCCCTTAGTAATGAGGTGTGCCACATAGAAGGATTTCCTGACTGTTGTGGCAATGTGGTTATCGAAGGTGAGACCACTGTCCACCTGTGTCCCTAAGTCTCTTATCAAACTTTCGGTGTTTAGTGTACTGCCACCTATATGGTAATTCACGGAGACATGTTTTTTTCCAAAGGGATAACTATACATTGCTTGGCATTGAGCTTGAGCCCATGGCTCTGACACCAAGCATCTGTTTCTGTAAGGCCCTTTTGTAGAGTATCCACATCATTTGGGGATTCAATAATGGCTCCCAGTTTGCAGTCATCTGCAAACTGTGTTATCCAGAGTCCCTTAGTGTTGGCCTGTACTTCAGAGAAGTAGATGCCAAACAAAAGCGGTCCCAGGACTGAACCCTGAGGTACTCCACTTGTCACTTGTCTGGAGCTGGATTTGGAGTCGGCTACTTTTACATTGTGGGTTCTATCAGTAAGCCAGTTAGCAACCCATTGGGTGACATAGGGATTAATGCCCAGCTTAGTAAGTTTATCTATGATTCCAGAGTGGGGGATGGTGTCAAAGGCCTTGGCAAGGTCTAGATAGGCTGTGTGGACCACCTTACCCTTGTCTATGGCTCTAGAGACTGATTCGAAGAAGTCAATCAAGTTCAGGAGACAAGTTCGGCCCTTCACGAACCCAAACTGGGTGGGGTCCAGTGTTTGAAGGTTGCCAATCTCTTTGTTTATAAGTTCCATGATAATATGCTCCATGGCCTTGCAGATAGGGCTTGTCAGACTGATGGGATGGTAGTTTCCAGGATCCAAGGTGGATCCCCGCTTGTGGAGTGGGATAACTGTAGCTGTGCGCCACTCAGTGGGCATGAAACCTGAGGTGAGGCTATGATTAAACATGACACTTAGGTGAGGTGCCAGTTCATATTGTAGTTCATGTAGTACACAGCCCGGGATGTCATCTGGTCCCATGGATGCTGTATTCTTAGCTTTGGAGAGTGCATTTTTTTACCTGTGTGGCCGTTATTACTGGAATTTGGCAATCTTCCGGTATTGAGATGGGCCATTTAGGGGGTGAGAGGGGGGTGAAGTTGGCACTGAATCGATCTGCCAGGATATTGGCAATATCCTTGGGATCAGTATATTTAATGCCATTTAGTCTATGCTACAGCAAACAAGGCATACCAATTTCAGAAAGAAACAGTTCAAATAAGCAGGCACAATAAGCCTTTAACCAGAAACTCCCAGCGCGAAGGGCAAAATCTACCCTCTCCTCCCACAAGAGTGCAGACCACAGCTTCTTAATGTAAAATAACTGGCCCGAAGCTGAAGTGCTTAAACCAGAACTAATACACTTTTTGAATAACAGACACTAAGTCTTCAATCAGTAACTTCCAACTTAGAAGAATGTAAGCTACCTGTCCTGCCACAACAGTGCAGACCACAAACCTTCTTAATGTAAAACAACTGGTCTTAAGCCCAAGTGCTTCAACCAAAGGCTTAGAATAACAGTTACAATTTAATCAACTACTAACAAGCAGTAATAAATGCAGCAGAATAAATGCAATAAAGTAGGAAGAAACACAAATACAGTAAAAGCAGATGAATAAAGTGTAATTTTTATATAACAATAGAAAACGAGCAAACTGATTTAAACAAATTACTCAATTAACCAGCAAACAAGGCATACCAATTTCAGAAAGAAACAGTTCAAATAAGCAGGCACAATAAGCCTTTAACCAGAAACTCCCAGCTCAGAAGGGCAGAATCTACCATCTCTTCCCACAAGAGTGCAGACCACAGCTTCTTAATGTAAAATAACTGGCCCAAAGCTGAAGTGCTTAATCCAGAACTAATACACTTTTTGAATAACAGACACTAAGCCTTCAATCAGCAACTTCCAACTTAGAAGAATGTAAGCTACCTGTCCTGCCGCAGCAGTGCAGACCACAAACCTTCTTAATGTAAAACAAATGGTCTTAAGCCCAAGTGCTTCATCCAAAGGCTTAGAGTAACAGTTACAATTTAATCAGCTACTAACAAGCAGTAATAAATGCAGCAGAATAAATGCAATAAAGTAGGAAGAAACACAAATACAGTAAAAGCAGATGAATAAAGTGCAATTTTTATATAACAATAGAAAACAAGCAAACTGATTTAAACAAATTACTCAATTAACCAGTAAAAACTCAAAACTGAGCCCTGTTCCAGCAGTCTTCTTTCTAACTGCCCACTCCTGTTACTAGGGTGCAGGGGAACCTTCTCCAAAAAAGATGGCCTGTATTAGTGCTCACATTATACAAACAAAGCTAGATTTAGCATGCCTAAATCTAGTCTATACTACAGCAAACAAGGCACACCAATTTCAGAAAGAAGTTCAAATAAGCAGGCACAATAATCCTTTAACCAGAAATTCCCAGCTCAGAAGGGCAGAATCTAACCTCTCCTCCCACAAGAGTGCAGACCACAAATCTTCTTAATGTAAAATATCTGGCCTGAAGCCCAAGTGCTTAAACCAGAACTAATACACTTTTAGAATAACAAACACTGAGCCTTCAATCAGTACTTCCCAATTTAGAAGGGTGTAAGCTACCTGTCCTGCCACAACAGTGTAGACCACAAACCTTCTTAATGTACAACTGGTCTGAAGCCCAAGTGCTTATACCGAAAGGCTTAGAATAACAGTTACAATTTAATCAGGCTACTATGAATATGGACATAAAGCTTTGTTTTATTTACATTATAAGCTATTATTACTTTATACAGGTATGAAAGTTCATTCTTTATATCAATATTATTGTATATAATTCCAAACAGCCAATTTATGAATTTTGGAATATTCTTAAAAGATGAATCATTTGTTATTCTACATAGATCCTTAGAGTATGTTAAAAAGCTCTGTAGTAATAACCAATCATGAGGATTTAACCCAGGTATTGACAATAGATATTGCACATCCAAGACTTGTTGATTTTTTTATACAATGCTGCCAACATATTAAAATTGTATGTTCCCAAGAAATAAAAATCTCTCTATGCACTCTATCAGTGAAGTTTTTTGTGATATTAAATGGGGTTAAGTAAATAAACCAAAGCTTTATGTCCATATTCATATTAATAAACTTCCTTAATACATCAAAGAGATGGTTAATTAAATTTAACTTGGTGGGTTTTACTATATTATATTGTAGGTTTATATTCAGAAATCGCGGTGGTGGTGCTGCGGTAGCGTTGTCGCCTCACAATAAGACGTTGTCCTGTTCGATTCTCAGCTAAAGCATCTTCTGTGTGGAGACATGCGTGAATGGGCGTACCTTCGTTGAAGGTTGTACATCAGGGCTGGCAACTCGGTACGTAAAAATCTACTGCCAATCATTAGCAGACTGGAGTTTCGCTGTGGCGACCCCCAACCGGGAAAAGCCGAAAGATGCAACATATTGTAGGTTTATATTCAAAAAATACCATCATTTATTACCTCTATCTATAAGTAAAGGATTTTTTGATAAGGTGTTTTCATTCATTATTATACATAAATGCATCAGTTTCCAATTTGATGAGTAACTAGGATTTATGCAGTTTGTCACAATTTTAAATATGGAAGCCTTTATGTAAGATGCTATATCTGGAAAATTTAGCCCCCCTTGCTCCCGTTGTCTAATGTGATGTGCGAATGCAATTCTATTTCTTTTAGGATACCAAAGGAATTTTAGTAAGAGTGAAGTTACTTCTTTGAGAAAGCATTTCTCAGGTGTTAGTAAAACAGCCTGGGCTACATACAAAATTTTGGGGAGTAACACCATTTCTACCAGTTGCAATCTGTTCTCAAATGTTATAAACATATTATTCCACTTATTCACCAGTGCTTTGATTATATCAATAATTTTATTATAATTAATTTTTAATACCTCTTTCAAATTTTTGCACAAGACAACCCCCAAATAATTTAAATTGGAGACTTGATTGCCGATAATATGGTTCCCAGGCACTTGTACTTCCTTTTTTTATTTAATAATAGGAATTTTGATTTAGATTTATTAAAATGGAGACAAGAGATTTTTTGGAAGTTACCTATTATAAATTAATTTCATCCATCACTTCTTTTGAATTTGGTAAGGTAAGAAGCACATCATCAGCAAATAACGTTATTTTACAACTATATTGATCATATGTATCTATACCTTTTTCTTTGGGTTGTTGCACATTAGTATAGCTAATATCTCTATGGCTAATGCAAATAGAATAGGTGACATGGGACAACCTTATTTAGTGTCTTTGGTTATTTGTATTGCTTCAGAAGTAAATGAACCTATTTTAACATAAGCTAAGTTGTTTTCATAAACATTTATTTATTTATTTTTTATTTATTTTACATTTGTTAATCGGGAGAGTCCGACTGGATTTTGGTCCATTTTCAGCGGAGGCCCGGGGAGAAAAGCTCCATAGATACATACATACAGACAGAGTAACTTGACAATTGTATACATTTGTTCAAGGCAGTTACATACTTTGACAATTATATACGTTGTGCAGGAACACTTACAAAAACTATTCTAGATATGCCAGAATATATAGCAGATATATATAGCAGATTTAAGAAATTATAGACTTTTATGCATGAAGACAGTAATTTTAGTAATACACAGCTGTGCATGTTCTCCTTTCGTTCAGTAGTACAATCACTAATTTATGAAATGGAACAACTGAAGTATCAGAGTTATGGTAAAGATAGTTTCAACAAGAGGTTTTAGAGATTCATAGTAATTAGAGAGAGGGATAGTCAGGTTTTATACAGGGGCATAGCCAATGTATTTTTAAGTGTTTTTAAGAGATGTTTTAAATTGAGTTAAAGAGGGGGACTGCAGTAAGTTCAGCAGGAAATAAGGTCCAGATTTTGCCAACAGAGTTGGTAAATAGAGAGTCACCAGCTAGGTTGTTGGTTTTAACAGTTTGAACTAGCATTCTATTGGAGGAGCTGAGAGTTTTTAGGTTACTGTATGGGATGATGACATTTTTATGTATGGGGGTGTTTTCTGGTTGATAGAGAACTTTGTGTGCCACAATTAATTGATTATACTGAATTTGACAGGGTAGTTTTCTAGCCAGCCTATTGCTAGAAGGTTAAGACAATGGTGTTGTCTATATGGTGAACCTATGGCAAATTGGACAATATTATTGTAGCAGCTAGTGAGTTTATTTGGTCAGATTTACTTAGATTTGTAAAAATAGGAGAAGCATATAGCAGGGTTGAAAGTAAAGGTGTTCGGGCAATCATGGACTTAGCAGATGGGGTAAGAAATTGTTTAATCCCATATAAAGAGCCAAGTTTCTTATTTACTGTCTTAATGGTATGGTTGATGTGAGCATTGAACTTAAGAATATTGTCAATTAATACACCTAGTAGCTTAGTAGTTGGGTCTGGGGAAATTATAGTTCCATTGTTGGATTTTTATGGTAAGTAATGGCAATGGAACCTTACTAGTGGGGGTAAAGAGTAACAGCTTTGTTTTATTTGGATTTAATAGAAGGCAGTAAGTGACATACAGTGAGCCAGTTTTCTACCTTATTAAAAGTACTTTGGGATAAAGTCTGTAAATCTGTTGGAGAGGAAGCAGAGCAGATTAGGGTAGACTCATCCACATACTGAATGCACGTTGCTTTTGGGATGACTGTATTCAAATCATTAATGAAGATGGAGAATAGGAGCGGACCTAATATAGACCCCTGAGGGACTCCAAGGGTGATTGGTAATAGGGTGGATAGGTTCCCCTTCCATAATACAGCTTGTTGTCTGCCACTTAGGTAAGACTGAAACCAGAGAATTGCTTGGTTATGTGAGAGTGCTTTTAGTGTACTTATTAGTAGGTGGTAGTTTACCATGTCGAATGCCTTGGATAGGTCTAAGAAAAAGGCAGAGGAAAAGTTGTTACAGTTTTGATTTATTGTATGAGAGAATGCTAGGAGGGTTGAGGTTATACTCTGGTATGGTCTAAAACCATGCTGGGAGGAGGCTAGAAGATTGTTCAGATTGAGAGCGGGTAGGAGTTGTTTGTGGATACATTTTTTTCATGATTTTTACCAAGGGTGACAGGATGGCTATAGGTCTATAGTTTGATAATTCAGTGGCGCTACCTCCTTTATGAAGTGGAATAATATGAGAGATCTTCCATATGGAAGGAATGTAGGCTTCAAGAATGGTTCCATTGATTTGTATTGAAATGTGGAATGCTAATTCATCTGTGGCTTTTTGTAGATACGCTGCTTAAAGGAGATCTGCTGATAGGGTGTTGGGTTTTAGTTTCTTGATCAGTGACCTGATAAGCAATGTTGGTACTGGTTGAAAACTGAAGGACAGATGCGTTTTGGGTGTGGGATTGATAGTACTTGGGCTATTGGGGGCTAGATTGTTGGCGATAGTACTTGGGCTCTTGGGGGCTAGATTGTTGGTGAGGGATTGAATAGTTTCCGTAAAGAAGGTGTTGAAGGTGTTAGCCACATTTTCTGGAGGTTTTTGGAGGGTAGTCAATGGGGTAGGGATAGTGGAATGTTCTGAGTGGAGGAGGTATTTAAAGTAGCCCAAAATTTCTGCGGGCGATTTTGGTGGTTTTGTTGCGGGTGACAGTAATAGTTTTTTTTGTCTAGCATAATGGACTTCCTTGTATCATTCCTTAGTTGTTTATATAGTAGTTGGTCCTTTGGGGATTTGGTGGTTTTCCACGAAGATGCTTGAATGAAATAGCCAGCAGAAGTGGTGGAATATTAAATAATTTTAATAAAGACAAAGATAGAGGATGGCATGCCCTACTATCTACAATATCCAAACCGGTTTTGGCTGCAATAGCCTTCTTCAGTGGAATTAAAACACAATCACATACATAAATGTATATATAGCAGTATAAAGGCAGTACATTGGTTAATTAAAGTTGGTCATTAAGACCAGGTGGAAATAGAGCACCTAATTTGATGATCCATTTGCGTTCCTTGAAATTCAGGAGATTATGCCAACCCAACTTATCCCTACATTTACCTACAATACAATCAATGAAAATAAATTGGAAAAGAGCAGAATTGTGTTTAACAACATGTTTATATAAGGAATTATTACTGCGTTTATTTCTAATGTTGCTAAGGTGTTCCCCAATCCTAATACGGAAAGGCCTGGACATTTGTCCAACATAAAATGATGAGCATGTGCAGGTGGCTAAGTAAATGACCCACTCCGTGTTACAATTAGCTCAAAAATTAATGTTGAAAATTTCAGAAGTATTACGACTACTGAATTCCCTAGTGTGTTGAACTCTGTTACAATAAGAGCAGTGGCCACATGGTATACAACCCAACACTGGGACACCTCTCAGTGTATGTTGAACAGAAACAGAGGAGTTGAAACCCACCCTCTTATAGTGGCTAAACAATGAACCCAATGTCCGACCTCTCCTGAAAGAAAAGGAACATTTGTCCCTCAGGAAAGGATGTAATTTCTCTTCTGCCATCAAAATGTTCCAGTGTTTATTGATGATGTTCATAAATCCACATGTGTTATGTCCATATGTGGTAACCAGACGAACTGGATCATTAGAAAGATCCTTATGTTTGTCTTTATAACATAACAAATCAACCCTGTTCTGATTTGAAGCCCAATGGCATGCAGAACTCACAGTACCCGGGGGGTAACCTCTCTCCCGAAACCTGCATATTAAATCATTTCTAGCGGTCTCAAAGGTTTGTTGGCTTGAACAAATCCTTTTGGCTCTTAAGAAATGTGACTTGGGGATATTCTGGATGATATGTTGTGGGTGGAAACTGGTAGCATGTAAAAGTTAATTATATTCAGGAAATTTTCTGTACATCCATGGGAAAGAGTGTCATCAGGATTCCTGCTAACCTCCACATCAAGAAAAGCAATCTTGGATTTGTGGTAGTTTACTTTAAACTCTATTCCCCACACATTATCATTGAGGTAGCAAATTAATTCCTGAAGATAAATTTCATCCGACTTCCACACCATCCAACAATCATCCAGATATCGCCTCCAGATGTCCAATTCATCCACATATATATTGTGGTTAGAGTCATAGATCATAACCTCCTCAATATAGGCCATAAAAAGGTCCGCATAAATGGGTGCAAAAGAAGCACCCATTGCTATACCCTTAACCTGCCAAAAGCATTGGTCCTGAAAATAGAATACGTTACTGGTCAGAACATATTCAGTCAGGCATACGAAGAAAGTATTAAATCCTGGTTGGTACAAACCAGATCTCCCCAACCAATAGTCTAAAGCCTGCAAACCTGCCCAATGTGGGATATTAGTATATAGAGAGGTTACGTCCAAGGTACATAACAACCAATGAGGCTCCAATTGAGTATCACAAATGATATCCAAAAACTGAGTAGTGTCCTGAATTCTAGCTCTTATCAGAGGTAGTAAAGGTTTTAGAAAATGAGTGAGATATTCAGACAAGGGTTCAGTAATTGAGCCATATCCTGATACAATTGGTCTCCCAGGGGGGGCTCCTAACATCCTTATGTATTTTAGGTAAAAGACAGAACTATTGTTTACATGGAGATGAAATCGTCAATTGGCTTCTATCTGACTCCATTATAATGCCCTCTTCCTGGGCCTGTATCAGGAATGAGTCAATTTTGGTTTGGAAGTGGTTAGTTGGGTCCAATGGCATAGCTATATAAAATTTTTTATCCCCCAATTGTCTCATAGCTTCCTTATTATATTCAGCCTAATCCTGAATCACTACCGCCCCACCCTTGTCTGCCTGTACTATCATGATTTCTTTATTGTTCTTGAGCTCATCAACACATAGTACCTCTTCTTTAGAAAGATTATTATAAGAGACTTGAAAATCCTTAAGATTACAATGTAAATCCTTCAGGACATTAGCTTGAAAAATGGATACCAAATGTGACATAGGTGGAACAAAAGTTGATTTTTTAATCTAAACACTGGAGCTGTGGAAACAGTATCATTTGTAAAAAACAGTTTCAAATTAAGAAGACGACAAAAGTTTACATCTTGTGCTAAGGTATATTCTGGAACAAAAAAAACAGGAACAAACTTAAGTCCTTTGTTAAGCACTTTAATTTGTAAATTATTAAGATGTACAGATGAAATGTTGTGAACATTTGTGTTTTTTATTAATGTTCTATCATCAGTTTTAACAGACCTTCCAAACCCTCCTTGGATTTGACATTTTTTATGTTTCCTCCCCCCTCGTCTGTATCTGAACCCAAAGGGTGTGACAAACTCCTCCTCTTGGGATCAGGTGAGGCGTCTGTGTGGTTTCCCTCCCCTTCAGTATTAGAGGACGTATCATCCCCTGATGAATAGCTCAATGATTTGGAGCTTCTTTTCAAAATGGAATTTGGTCTTTTCCTCTTGGGGGCCAAAGGTTTATTATTAGGAAGCCTAAAAGTGGCATTCCTAGGAATATCAAATGGTTTGCCTCTTTCATAATCACCTATGTCCCTTTAATTTTTTATCCTTTAGAACTTGTTCTAACTTTAATAATTCAGTGGTTAACTGATTCACCCGGGAGGTAAAAGAACCACTCGATTCAAATTTATTGGCCTCCATACAGATAGTCTCTACCCCTTGAATATCTAGTTTGACTGTCCGTTCATAAAAATTGGCTAAAGCATCCACAAAATTCAAGGATGCTGACTGTTGGATCTGAGTCCATTCATCCGTTAATTGTTCATCAATAATATATACCAAAGGTTGTACTTTAACCCTTAAGCCACGTGGTGTAATTTTTTTATATTGGTAAGCCTTGAAAAGGTGTAAATGCCAAACATTGGTCCGTAGACCTTTCATGCTTTTACCCAACTTAACAAATAATGATTCACATAGTTTGTCTGGGTCTTGAATACACCCCGAGGAATCATTGCCCATATCTGTTACTCCCAAACCAAAAATAGTTAAATCATTCATATCAGATGCTAAACCTTTAACAAGAGGAGTCAACGCCATGTTCCAAAAAACAAATGATACCCAAAAATGTATATAAAAAATAGTATGTACCTCCACAAAAATAGAGGTGAATCAACAATTTTGTCAACAGCAAAAAATGTTAATCTATCAAAAAATACCCTATAAGGCAAAACAAGAGTATATCACACAACATGAAAATTGTTATCATATGTTTTAGTTATATGAACCATAAAACTATTTATATGGTAAATTGGGTATAGATATAAAAGTGGATATGAGATGCAATCATGGACAAATCCAAAAAATATGACAAAATCTAGTAATGATAAGAACCAGAGATACAATAATCAGCCCTTGTGATCTGTCAAAATTACAAACAATTTTATCACAATGCTGCGTATCAAACCAATCAAGAAGCCACTCAGTGTTTATAGAATCCAAAATCACTTGGTGTAAATATACACACAATAATGATACAATAACTAGCTCCTGTGGTTATAAAGATGCAAGCTTATACAAAAATATAACCACTTTACTGCGTATCATAATAATAAACAGGTCCAAAATAATCAGCCCAATAAAAATTCCACACAATATCATAACCACCTATATATTCAAAAAATAGGATTCCCCCAAAACATACATATATAGCATGAACACAACAATCGTGTTAGTGTGACAAACCCCATAAAATATAAAAAAACAATTATAAATATACATAAATTGCTGTCAACAGAAGTGTCGAAATATACCAAATTAAAGCAAAAATTATGAAATACTAATAAGGCATGTTCCAACTAAGTTAGCCCCATAAAACCATGACCCCACATGGATGTCACCCAGAGGCTATATATTCAAATGGGGGAAAGTATTGAGGAGACTTGGCCCCCAAGGGAAAGACAAACCAAAACCAGTACCTCTTTATGCTCACTAGAAAATCATAAGCAACATCATATTTAGTGTTAGAAAACCACATATAACTGTAGTTAAATTACTGACAAATAGATATACCAAAATCATGTGGCTACACAAAGACCCAAAGGTAACAATGTGTTACCACAATACCTATCCCTTAATTTGTAAACAAAACTACAGTGAATGATGATAAATCCATAGAATATTCAACAAACTAAATAATACGAACAAGATTGAAACCCACTGTACACCATACATGTATCAGCTGGATTGAACAAAAAATACTGTAAATCCACAAACTGTTATCCATACAGTAATAATACAATACTGACTGTATAAATAGTGCATGGAAAATACATCCCTTTAGTATATAAAACAATTTGTATTTATGGCAGAAGTCAAGACATGGTAAAAAACCCCAGCTATAGATAAATTGCAATCATGGAGCTTAGCCACTACTATAAGGATGAGTCCCCCCAAAAAGAGGAGAAAACCATAACTGAAAGCTTCACGGACTCGGCCAAAGCCTACAGTATAAATAATGAAGCACATAAAAAGCAAACATCAAACAGTTTCCCAACCCCTCTGACAAAAAACAGTAATCAAAAAATATCCCAACAAATCACACCCAAGAATTCAAAATTGGTCCAACAGTATTCCTGGCTGGAGCATTGACCATTTAGTTCTTGATACCAGAAAATGAAGATACGAGTCGATCCCCAATGAAAGCACAAAGTCACCTGTAGTCATGCATCCTTCAATAAAGAAATGCATAAATCAGCCTTCTAACACACCATCCTGCTTCTTTCAACAAGCTGAAATCATCGATGGTCGTCCCCCAACTGGATAATGTAAAAATAAACAGAATCCGAAATTCGAAAGGAGAAAACGCCCATACAGAAATGCAGTCAAAAAAACAATTTAGTCCCAGGTTTACTGAAGGGTCCTTAGTCAAAAGAAGGCCATAGAATCCGAATTCCAAAAAAAAGTTCATAAAAATATATAGAGTGAATAAGGATACATCCACAGTACTTCCGTCAGAGAGGAGAATCACATCAGATGTAAATAAAACTCCCAAATAACTGCCCAAATGTAGAAAATAATATAATATATCCCTCTCAAGAGGAGGGGAACCACCAGACACCAACAACACCAAAAGAGAAAGATGACGTGATGGTGCATGTACGGCAACTGCTCGGCTGAGAAGACAATAATGCTTGAATGAAATAGCCAGCAGAAGTGGTGGAATATTAAATCATTTTAATAAAGACAAAGATAGAGGGTGGCATGCTCTACTATCTACAATATCCAAACCAGTTTCGGCTGCAATAGCCTTCTTCAGTGGAAATAAAACACAATCACATACATAAATGTATATATAGCAGTATAAAGGCAGTACATTGGTTAATTAAAGTTTGTCATTAATATCCTGTAAGGGCAGAAGGATATGTGTGATCAATATGCAGTTCACAACATATATATATTTTTATATATAAGAAAATATTTATATAATTAATATATAATTTACAATGAAATGTTTCCTGTGAGTTTTCATATATATGTTTTTAACAGATTTTATATATTATACATCATACATTTTATGTATTTTAAGGTATGTATTTATTGTATTTGTGTTTTAGAGACTACACCTTTAAGCTGATTGCTAATTAACATTTTTGTAAGCAAGATTGCTATAAAAGTTGAGTCTGTCATTGTTCATTTGTAGTCATTCTGATAAAGTTTTTTATTTTAGAAAACAAAAGCGCTCAATAAATATTGGTTCATGGATCCTGGCTTGCTTCTTCTAATACTGGTTATTTATTTCTGCATTATTAGTTTGGGTAGCTTGTGGTGGATTAGATATGGTTACATCTAATGTGGATTTATACAATACTGATATTCCTCCTACCTTTCTAGAGGTGCAGTCTAGTCTTAGTATATTATATCCTGGGGGTATAACCTTATTGTCAGTAGTAGTAGGTTTGAGCCAGGTTTCAGTAAGGCAGAGTATATCAGGGGAGTGTGTGGCCAAGAGGGCATGCATATAATGGATTTTATTATTTAAGCTTCTAATATTGAGGTGGCAGACCAGGAGTGAGTTGGAAGGTTTGTTTAAGTTTCACAGGCTAGTAGGGGTATTATTTATAGGGTTGATAGCATCTGGGGGGCTTGGGCCAGGGTTAGGGTGTATGTCCCCATCAATTATGAGGTTCAATTGTAGTCTGATTGTGAATTTTTGGAGTTTAAGTATTAATGTTTGATAGTGTCTTGTTTTGGGGTTAATATATTTGGCTCTAATTGGATGCTGACATTTTGTAATGATAGGGTTAGGTGAGAGGGGGAGTAGTAGGTCTTTAAAGTTATTTGATGAATTTGGGGTGCTGGTCTGGGACATAGCGTAGTGAGAGCCTAGGAGGTCCTGCTGTTCATACACTGTTAGAAGATAGGTAGTTATCAGTAGGGGTATTAGACAGTAAGAGGGCTTTGATCTGGGAGGTAAGGTTGGGGTTTGTAGAAAAATTTTAGAGTTATTTTAAGTAAAGCCTGCTAGATACTGGAGTAGGAGTGCTCCTAGTCAGTTTAGAGAAACAATAGGGAGGTAGATAGTGTTACAGTTCGGGTCCTATATTTGAGTAAGACAATGCTGATTGGTTCAGATAAGATGGGTGTGGCCAAGTGGTTATAAATTTAGCCTCAGTGGGGGCAGGTGGTATTTGGGGGCAGGGTGGGGCATGGAGCGAGCCCGAGCGAAGTGAGGGGAAGCAGAGTGAGGTTAACCCAGACCACAAACCACAAACTTTCAGTGAATACATTGTTATACACTGTAAGTACTTTAAAGAAACTACAGTTATTTTGATGTATTCACCATGCTTCAGTTAATCCCTCAGGCTGCTTTTCTTGTAATTTTAGTTTTTAAGCCAGTTTTACCTAGTAGGGCAGTTAAACCTATATGGCTAAGGTGGCAGACTACCGTGCTGTAGACCCAGTACACTAGGTATTTTTTATGCTTTGTTTTAAGCAAACAAATTGAAGTATAGCTTTTAACCTTGGCAGGTAGGATATTTTAGGCAGGAATAGCTTCTTCAAAAATGTGATAAAGGAAGAAGGAAAGTCTAACAACTTTAAAATTTTAAATAAGTAAGACCAATTTAAAGAATCAAAGGCTTTCTCTATATCCAACCCTATTATCAAAGCGTCTTGATTTTCTCTATTTAAATAATCAATGAGCGTTAGTATGTATTTAATGTTATCATACGTATGTCTGTTGTATATGAAACCAGTTTGATCATTATTAACTATTTTAGACAATGGAATTTTCATTCTATTAACTAAAATTGAAATGAATATTTTGTAATCATTATTCAACAAAGATATTGGTCTGTAAGAATTACAACAGTTAGAATCTTTACTTTCCTATAAAATAGGAGTGATTAAGGAATATCTCCATGAGGGTGGGATTATTGCATGAAATTGGACTTCAAGTAATGTTTTATATAGAAGGGAAGTTATAGATGTAGGAAAAATTTTATATAATTCTATAATTAAACCATCTATCCCTGGAGCCTTACCTGGTTTACTTCCTTTAATGATATATGTAATTCCTTTTTGTGTGATTGTTTTTTTTGTAGTTCTACCTTTAAATCTTCAGGTACTTTCTTTATGTTGGGGGGTATAGTTTCTAGATTCAAATGTTCAGCTATGTTGTTATTTTTATAATGCTCTGCATAATGAAATTTAAATGCATCTAAGATCTCTCCTATGTCTGATACTACCTTTCTTGCCTTCAAGTAGGATATTAGTAATACTGTTTACGTTAGATTGCATTTTTACTTTTATATTGAGATTATGTAGATGTTTTGGGGAAGTTGCATAAGAGTTTATTTTTAATCTTTCCATGGCTAGGTTAGCTTTATGATTTAATATGTCATTGCATTTCTTATTTAAGTCTTCTATTTTTTTTTCTATTTTCAGTAGAACTTGCATCCCTTTTAGACTTAAGAACTAAGAGTTGATTTTGCAACTCTTGTAGTTCTGAGTCACATTCTTTAATTTTTTTAAACCATCTTATGGTTTTACCATATAAAAAGGCCTATAATGAGTCCCGTACCATAATTACATTAACATCTGGTTTACAACTAATGTCTAGAAAAAAATTGAAGTTCAGAGATTTTTGTAATATATGAAGGAATCCTGGAAGTGATAGTTAATGGTCTAAAATCTATTTGAATTCCCAGAACTAGAGAGTTATGATCTGAGAATAGACATGGAATTATTGAGAAAGTTAAAATGTTTGAGTAAAGATCTTGAGAGACATATATTTTATCTATTCTAGTTTAGGTGCCATATCTGTAATCTTGATGTGAAAATAGCAATGAATTGCTTCCTATAATATTATAAGTATCTCTTAATTTGAATGTCTCAGTCTATTTTTTAGGAGTTTTGCAGTAGAAGATAAACATGGGGCCTTCTTATTTGTGATTTAAGTTGTATCAGCAATACAGTTAATGTCACCACCTATCATTATATTACCTTTAGAAATATTTGTAATAAGTTCTAGTGCTTCTTAGCCATCCCAATACTGGGAATCCAATATAGGTTTGCTAATGTCCATATTCCAATGTTAAATTTGAATATTACAATGGCTATAAGTCCATTTTTATCCTCATATTTGTATGTAATTTCAGGGCTGTGAGAGCTTTTCTTCCATAGAATTGTTACCCCTCTGGTCTTTGATTTATACTAAAGATTGAGCTGAAGTTGTATATCCGTTAGGGTTCCAAATTAATTTATCATTCATTTTAAAATGGGTTTCTTGTAGAAAGACTACTTGAGCTTTATTTATTTTATATATCTTAACAGATTGGATCTCTTATTTGGATTATTTAAGCCATTAGTATTTAAATATACCAATGTTAGGTCCATATTGAATTACTTTAAAGAACACATTTGTTTTGCTATATTCTCTTGATGTGTAACCTCTTCCTCTAATATTAGCTCTGTATTATGTTGAAACTTCCCAATTATCTTAGTCAACAATGTTACTTTCATGAATATTGATAGAAAAAAGCTTGAGTCAGGTTTATTAAAACTAGAAAAATTTCAAATAATAAAATATTAACTATATTTGAACTAATGTAGATTTTGATCCATACTAAGTATGGAATGAAAATCATTCCTAGTCCAACAGATAATAATAAATCTGCTAGACTAATCTTCCTTCCTTACTTTTTTAACTCTTCTAAGCTCCATAAGAATGATAATTATTAAAGATGACTGATTATAAATAAGATGTCATATATTTACTATACCCCGTACTAGACGTTGAATTCTCTAATTAAGTTATTGTTTATAATAATTGTAGTTTATTCTGTTAAATACACTATTAATATATAAACATCTAACCAGCTGTGTGTTTCTATTACAATAGAAAGAATAGATTAAACTTTAATAATTTAAGATTCAATAAGGTAGGTATGTATATGGAAATTCTCAATTCCTGAATTACTCACTAACAATTTTATAGTTATGATGTTATCCTTAACTTACATACCTAGTGATATTATTATTTGAAGTATAAGTAATTGAATAATAACTGTCAATCATGTAGTCTGAAATATTGCTAGAGATGTATCTACTTTAACTTGAATCCATAACAAAGTAAAGCATCTAGTCATCCCTCTTAATTTACATATTAACCGCAAACAATATCTGGTTTCCCAGTGGGAAGGTGTGAACTTGTTTACATATAATATTGTGCTGATAATGTTTCTGTATCTTTAATGGTAAGAGATTAAATATATCTGTAACAATAATAGAACGATTCCTTTCAGCACAAGTTTTTTTTTCTTTTTTTCCCTCTCTCTCCCTCTCCCCCCTCCCTCCCTCCCTCATCTCATACTCCTGAGACTATTTTAATGATATGATGATATTATGTGATTATAAATTTCACTAATCATTGGATTAACAGAAAAAGTATTTATAAGTAAACCCAAATATAACTGGGGATAAATGACTGTTTAAAAAGTGTACATATTTAAACTGCATTTGCATGCTAGCCATGTGTGAACAATTATTGATAATATTAGATACCTATTTTATGGATATTACTATGTTACTAGACAATTTTTATCATATTTCTCAGTTCCCCAACAGCAGTTTATTAAACTGGATAGCAACCCCTTTCTAAAGAATGGCTACTAGTAGCTGTCTAATTTCAGATTATGATGGTTTCAAAAAACAAATGACAATCAGTAATAATTTACAGATATTAATATTAATGATATTTAAAGTGCTGAATACATCATATGGCTGAGCCATAAAAAAAACTTGATAATGCAGATGCAGCAATTACTCATGCATCCTAGTCCGTATCCACGAATTAACAATCCGTCATGCGTAAGAACCAGGAGTCTATCTAAGATAATATTTACAGAGGATACTCACTAAGAAGGATAGTGGAGGAGAAAGAAAGAAAGAAAAAAAAAAAAAAAGAAAAAAAGGGGGGGGGAGAGTGTTCCTACTGCATGTGACTCAGTTATGCAAAACTAAGCACATATTCTGCAGCTGTATTACATGGCATACAATATGTAAAATATTATTAGTCACTTGTCTGTAATACATCTATTTCATTTGATGTGTGGATACTATGGCGACTAATTTTCAATTATAAACCTCTTTAATAGATAGCCATATATATCTTTCATCATCTAATTAGCATATTGAGTTCAAATATTTAATATGCATCAAGATCTGGTTAAAATAAGTAATTTACCTTTGTCAACTAGTTTTCAGAATGCGATGTGTTTTGCAACCAACAGTTTTTATAAAATAAAATAAAAAAAAACAATCATTTAGAGAATGCTCCACATGCAAAGCAATGTTGCATTTAACCAGAAACATATGAATAATACTTCATTTTTTGCACTCATAACTTGTCAAATATCATAAATGGGTGTCATTTTCAGGATTATTAAACCCTTTATCAAATATTATATCACACATCAATATTAGCCACATACTCTTTTATGATAGTTGGCCTTCATTACAAGTATTGTGCTTCTTGCTACTTAAGCGATTTAAACCCAGTTGAAGTGCATTATTTTCTAAGAAGATGAAATGTGTTCCTGTTTTATAACATAAATTAATCTATTAACAATGCTTCTTTCAACTGGATTTAAATGTTAGTTATAGATAACAGAGTATATTCAAATCTAAGAAGAGGAAGGCCAACAACATTTGAGTGCAACTAGAGTTTGAATGATAATCATTTTATCAACAATGATGGGTAAAACAGATGTGCTTAAATAAAGCAGACTAACTAAACCAATAAAGTCGCATAAATAATTTATGTGAAAGAATAAAGTATTCCCCTGTCATTATGGTTAACTATTAATAATTAGGTGAGTAAAGTACAGTTTCTAAGGTAATAATCAACTTTACATGAAATTATTCTATATCACTTCAGAATAACCTATCAGGATAATTATAACTTCCTGTGCCACTTATTATTTTGACTAATACTTCCTACTTCTTTGAAAATAATTAACAGCCAATCACTAGACATATTTCATTTCCATAGTAACTCTTAACATACATCAGGTTTCAGTGATGCAATGTCTGGGTTAATAAAATAACCCGCACACTGTCTTGAGCTTCTAAAAAGCTTCACTACTTGTATTCATAGGAGTTTTGGCTTTCCCACCTTTTAATTACAAACAGCGAGTTATTAGAATCCTTAACTAAGACTTTTTCAAGAAACTTACAGGTGAGCACTCCCAATGCTACCAAACCCCCACAGCAGAAAAATCTCACTAATTAGTAAACACCAGGAATGCACATGTCTCGCTAAAACCAAGCATCTCAAATCAGACCAAATATCCCGGCATATACAAAGAACAAAATGAAAGTTCGTACCACAAGCAGACAAGAGCTACCATCTTCTCCAGCTTTAAAAGTCACAACACCCACTCCATCTTACTGTATAAGTGTACTCATCAATATCAAATACCACAGTTCATTTTTACAGTGCAATCAATTCACTTTACAAGTTAACCAAAGCACTACTCAAGCCCCTTTCCACAGCCTACCTTCTGTTTCAGCTTTCAGAGCTTATTTATAATTGTTGTGATACATTTAATTCCTGACATGAGCATTATTTGAGGATGACCGCAGCATAATCTAAAAGACTAGTTCCTACCGCTTTAAGCGACTTCCGGATATCTATAAAATGGTTTCTTATACATACGCAAGATGATTCTTATCTCAGCAAAATTGTTCATGGTGATAGCGTCTTTAAGACTCTATGTGTTTGTAAATTACACTAATCAGCTATCTATTAAATAAAACAATAAAAGACATTAGCTGTAAACGATCAGGAGCATTAGTTTATAGCTCATATCAGTCTATAGCCTGATAACGATACACAGAAGGGATACCATCTCATTTCCTACTTCTCTTCCTCATATAACCCATGTCTGAAAACAACGCTAAGAGAAGACCGTAGGGTATACCCTTGTAATAGGACCTGGATAATCAAGTTCTAGAGAAGAGCAAGTCATAGTTTATCAAGATAATTATTTCCAACTGTATTTAAAAGATATTGCTACTTAAGATTCCCTCTGAACCACAAAGACAACCATATAAAGCGCACATTATAAGAACAGCAGGCAGCAGTTTACAAGACTTTGATAGTGACATACTTTTAAATGTTAATTGAAGTCCATCGCAAGACAGTGTGAGCAGAATTTAACTTCAGAATGTAACAACTTTACTAGATTCTGAGTACTACAAGTCTGACCGACATCAGTACCAGTGTTAACAGTGGATATATATATATATGTGTGTGTGTGTGTGTGTGTGTGTGTGTGTGTGTGTGTGTGTGTGTGTGTGTGTGTGTATATATATATATATATATATATATATATATATATATATATATATATATATAAAAAGGGGATTCCTTTTTTTTTTTTGAATTACCAAAGAAATAATAGCAGAACTATAAAAGGATAAAGGGGGCCCCTTCTGATAAAGTTTGCATACCTAATTTAAACTGTAAGACTTTAAAACAGTTTACTATTCATTTTTACTTTTGGATTGGACTAAAAAGGTTACTATTAATGACACACTGAAACATTTCCCTTCCTCAATGTACATATGTATGTGTAAATGAATATATATATAGGATAAAACTTACATTTGGAATTTAGAACATATGTATTTCACAATTACATCAGAATGCAGTAGATACTTTGAGAGATTTAGAGGGAACAGTTATTTTGAATTCAGTTTTCTGTTTTTTTCTTTTTGACATCAGTCCAGGAATTCTTATCAGTAAATCTCTTCAGGGAAGGTGATGACCAATCCATATCTTCAGGAATAGATATAATATTATTGTTTTTAATAAATGTTGAGGCTTCTTCTAGATTATTGAAGTATCTCATTTCATTTAGGTACAAGATTTTGATTCTGGCATGAAAAGCAAGCTGTGTTTTAATATTATTTTGCTTTAGTAACTTAAGCAGTGGCTAGACTTTTTTTCTCTGTTGCAGTACTTTAGCAGAATATTCATTGTCAAATCTTATTGGATTTTGCTTGTGTTTTAAAGGACTTTTCCTCCAAGCTGTTTTAGTACCAGTTCTTTGTCTATATAGGATATAAACTTTATTACTATTGATCTTGGTGGTGTAGAAGATGAAGTTGAGGCTGCTCTTTCTAAGGCTCTGTGAGCCCTTTCTATGCCAAATGAGAAACCTTCTTTTAGTTCTAAAACTTCTGGAATCCATTAGTTTAAAAATAAGATGATGGCTTTTCCTTCAGTTCTCTCAGGGAGTCCGAAAATTCTGATGTCTGTCCTTCTCTCCCTGTTTTCTAGGTCATCCACTTTGTTAAGAAGCCAAATATTTTGTTTGAGAGGTAAATCCTTCTGAGTTTCTTCTTCCTTCAACCTTCCCTCAATGTCATTCAAAGAAGTTTCTATGGTTGTTATTTTGTTTTGATGGTGTTGAAGGAGTTCCTTGAAAGCATCTGTTTGTTTTTGACAGCTCTCCTTTAGATTCTGTAAGTCATCCTTAAAAGTATCCATTTTTAGTGACAGGTCTTGTAGTGTGGTAATCACCAATTGAAGTTCTTTTTTTAAAGCCAGGTCAGAGTGAGAATTCTTCGAGTTGCTCATCTTCAGAAGTTATTACAGTCTCCTCACTAATTTGACAGGAAAATTCTTCCGAATATCCACCAAATTTTCTAATTATATAATTAAAGCTTTCCTGTACTAGTTTTGAATGTTTTTGTTAGAAAATAATAAATTATTTCCTGTATTTTATACTAGTTTATGGAGCTCTGAAAAACTGCTGCATTCAGTTGGCCATTCAGGCTCCGCCCCCCTCCAGACTCACCTTCTGATGATGCAGCAGAGGGTAGAAACAGTTTGTAGTGGGTAGGCATGTTTTCTGTAGTCTGCAGAAGATTCTATTACAAAGTAGCCCAAATGCAATACAATGAGTTACTTAGTCAGACAATAAATCAATAAATAAACGCAACTATATTCAAGTGAAAGGTAACAAAAGTAAGCTGGAACAGGACGTGATTCTTGGTAAGGTGTTGTGCTTAGATAATGGGCTATGAAAAAAATATTTGGTATTTGTTTTGTTTTCATTATTTTATATTATATACATATTTTTTCTATATTTTGATGTAAAATAGTTTCTCTGCCTATTGAATCAAACTTGCATTACTTCATAGGTTCATAGTTTCATAGGTGTTCACAAGGCTAATGACCACAAGGACCTTTTTAAGGCTAGCCATGCATTCCAAATCTCTGACAAGTTCTGATACCCTTGATAACTGTAAGCAAGGGCTTGGGAAATTAAACATTTACAAGCAGGGGCCTGGGAGATAAACCATTTACAGGCTGCCATTAGAGACATAGGTGCCAAACCGTGGATGAATTTCCTGTTCCCCATCCAATTGTCCAAGATGCACTTGAATTAGGTCAGTGAGGAACTCTGCTTCACATGGATGGGAAGCCTTTTCCAGAGATGAGGTAGTCTCTGGGATACATACCTGTCTCTCCAGCAGGTCCTGTTTATATAACAGACAAGGTTTACGTTTTTAGAACGGATCATTCTGGTGCTGTTTGGTCTGTGGATATGCAGGAGGTCCATTAGAGTGGGGATCTGACAATGCCCTGTATGCCAGGCCTAGATTTCCCTTCAAAAGCCTGTAGGAGACAGAATACAGGGATAGGGCCTTGAGGCATAGGATAGTTTACTTACACCCTGCATTTTTTTAGTGAGGAACCTCTGTGGACATCCCAATTGATGGATATGCCTGGTTAGGTATATACCAAGGGGGCATTGTACTCAACGATAGGTCTGGTGAATGCTGAATACAGTGGAACAATGACTTCCTTGGACTTAGATGCCATACCTTTGTTTATAACTTGCACAACATAGAATGATTTCCTCACTACTGTAGACAAGTGATGGCCAAAGGCCAGATTACTGTCTATGTGTGTCCCTAAGTCCCTGACTACTGGGTCAACTGTAAGGGGTGCGTTGTCAATATGATAGTTAACAGTGGTGGATGACTTCCCAAAGGATAGTATTATACATTACTTGGCACTGAGTTTTAGTACATGGCTCTGACACCAATCATTTGTCTGTGTCAGCCCTTCTTGGAGAACATTTGTGTCAGTGTGTGATTTAAAGACCACTTCTAATTTGCAATCATCTGCAAATTTAGTTAGCCATTACCCATTGACATTGGCTTTGACTTCAGAGAAGCAAATGCCGAGCAGTTGCGGTCCAAGGATCGATCCCTGAGGGACTCCACTTATTACTGGCCTCTTTGTAGAGGTGAACTCCCCAGTTCTAACTTCCTGGGTCTTGTGTGTGAGCCAGTTGGCTATCCACTGGGGGACATACAGGTTTGTACGTAACTTCTTGAGTTTGTCAACAATGCCTAAGTGGGGTATTGTGTCAAATGCCTTGGCCAGGTCAAGGCAGGCAGTGTGAACCGTTTTGTCCTCATCCATTGCTTTGGTGACCTTCTCAAAGAAGCCCACCTGGTTTACTAGGCATGGCCTGCACTTGACGAAACCAGATTGGGTTGGGTCAAGTGTCTGTTGGTTCATTGTATTACTATTGATCATTTCCATGATAATTCTTTCCATGGCTTTACATATGCTAGTGATTCTTATAGATCCATAATTTCCAGGGTCTGTAGATGGCCCACCTTTGTGCAGAGGGATGACTTTCACTGTTCACCATGCATGAGGCATGAAGCCTGTTTGGAGACTACAGTTAAATAGCAATTCCAGAAGGCGTGATAGGTCATGTTTCATGCTATTTAGAAGGCATCCTAGGATATTGTCTGTGCTCATTGATGCAATGTTCTTGGCCTTAGAGAGAGCATTAAGGACCTGGTCCATAGTGATAGCACAGGGAGTTATATTTGCTGGTATTTCCTGAGGGAAGGTTGAGGGGCAGAGAGGGGTAAAGTTGGAGCCAAATTTATCAGCCATTAGGTTTGCTATATCTTCTGGCTCAGTGGTGGTGGCTCTACTTACAACGAGCTCTGTACACAACTGCGTATTGTCTTTGAGGTTGTGGACATAACTATATAATGCATTGTGGTTGTCCTTGGCATGGGAGGCCAAATTTACCTCAAATTAGGCTTAGGTAGACTTTATTTGTCCTCTGAGTTGTTTGTTTAGTTTGATGAGAATGCTTTTATCTTGCTGGGTACTGCACCTCCTAATTTTACCATGATTTTCTTCCTTCTGTTATACAGCCTATTGATTTTGTGATTCCACCGGTATGGCTTGTTTTTTGAGTTAGTTCTGTATTTCTTCCTGGTGGGTACAGCTGCCTCTATACAGTTATTAACATGCTTGTACAGGGTTTCTGTGAACAGTTCTACATAGGCAGCAGTGTTATCAGAGTTTATGGTGTCTTTAAATTTTGCCAGGTTATTATTTAATAGCAGGAAGTTAGCCTTAGAGTAGTTCCTTAATATTCCAGGTTTGGCTGGGGGTCCAGGTTTTATTATTACTTGAAAGGAGGCCATTTTGTGGTCTGACTTCACCAGGGAAGACATTACAGTAGGGGGTGTGCAGCACTCTCCCATATTAGTAAGGACCATATCCAGTGAGGTTACACCCCTGGTTGGTATATTGACAATCTAGTCCAGGGAGTTTGTGTTTACAGAATCCAGGAATATCTGTGCCTGTGCATTTGGTGTCATATAGGATTCCCAGTTAATAGTGGAGAATATGGCATTGGTTTGGATCGTGAGTATTTCCAATAAGTTTAAATATATGGTATGGGTTTCCTGGGTCATAGAGGGGGACCTATAGATTGCAGGGAAGTGGTATTGGATTTTGCCTAATGTGAATTGAACATGGAGGAACTCTAATGCATTGTACTGTTTGACCATCCTTGAGGTATATTTATTTTTGATGTAAATCGAGACACCTCTACCTTAAGTCCCTGTCTGTATAGTAGCTGGTTTAAATGTGTGGAAGGCATTATAACCTTGCACTGTTGGTGTGCTCTCTGCGGCTTTAAACCATGTCTCAGTGACTGCACAAAAGTCAACATTCTCTAGGGTGAAGAGAGTTCTAGGGGGTGGAGGTTTTTATTTAGACTCCTAGCATTGAGCAGTAATACCTTTAGATTTTCTTGGTTTTGATTTGCTATGTCAGAAGTACTTTCAGTTTGCCATTGCCTAAAAAGGCACTACGGGGGAAGACAATGTTTAGCTAAAATTCAAAAGCATAGAGGGGAGAGGTGCAGACCATCCCTGGCAAAGCAGCATAGTCTGTTGACCGTCTCCTTCCATGCTGACAAATATTACACCCCCTTAGAATGACATCAGAAACTAAACCAATTATTAAAGTCAGTCATCTTTTGTTCGTATTGTGGCATCATCCTTCGAAAAGATAAAATGCTGCTCAGTGCTAGGCTCATGCCAGCCTGAGACACATATTCCAGGAGCTCCATGATATCTCTCTTCATATAGTCTAAGGAGGTATGTCTCAAGCCATTTATTTCCACATGGACCATGACTGAGTCATACTGATACTTGTGGTTCAATGACCTGAGTGTGTGCATAATGTGGTGGATCCTAACCCCTGAAAAGCAAGTGACCGTGACTTTCTCCTTACTCAGCCTGGTGAGTGTGACATCAATGTGTCTCAGGATGGAGTCTGCAATGGCTAGAACATTGAATTATGTGGTGGCATACCTTATGGGTTTAGAAGTAGAGGCTCCATGAGATGTGGTTCTCTGTGTCGATGTGGGTGATGTTTTGAAAGAGTGCATTTGGAGATGTTGAGGGTATTTCTTATATATACTTCTTCTAGGAGGTCTTTGGGGTTTAGTAAGGTTACATTTAAGTGCCTCAGCATATGTGAGTTTATATGTCTACTTTGAATTTTGTGTGATGGATGCAGCCTGTGTACTACTGACAACCTTATTGACATTAGGAGTAATTTTATGTGAGAGCTTTGCCTCCAGTGAAATTGTATAAATGCATCTCTCACAACCTATAGGTTCATTCACTATATCAGTTTGTTTGAGAATTAACTGGTTGTCAGTAAACATGAGGCAATTTCTACATTGCCTCATGATGCCCATATCCACCAAGCTGGTAGCTGAGATAGTGGGAAAGTTCATATCCATGGCAACACACCCTTTTTATTGATTAGATAGCTGGAATGAGAATATAAAGCAATGTCAGGAGTATCTGGGTTGCAACTCTGGGAACAGTGCTTGTCACGGAAAACTAGTTGTCCTGTGTGCAAGTAGGTATTGGTGAAATTTCAGTCTTGCTTTTACAGGAAAAATGTCACTCATAATGTCTATGTCTGTACAGGGCACTGCCAAACACTTGAAGGGAAACTAATACTTAGACCCTGAACATTTAGGATGAAGTATTTAGGCAGATATTCTGAAGTTAGAAACAAATCAAGCAGTAATTACTGAAAACAAAGAATTAGCTTGCCGAGAATGATGAAAAGAGGAGAGTCGCATGAATGGCTACTGCCTGGCTACTATTAGTACTGGTCTCACCACAACTTCACTCTGCTGGGATACAATGCTCCTTTGCTTCTTCTCTCACCAAAAGCAGAACTTTAGCACCATTCCCAAGATGAGACGCAGGCCACAGCATATTTGGTGATCCACAGTCCTGTCCTAGATGATGCAAGGGTTTATAGGCTTGTTGCAGCTTTTTTCTGGTAGACGACTTGAATAGCAACCAGACCAATCAGGAACATCAAGCACAGGCACTCTCTGCCCAACCAGAAACAGTCAGCAATCAATGGACTCTGCTACTTCTTTCACCAATAGTAGAATATAAACACAAATTCCAAGCTGTCACCTATGAAGCAGTTATTAGGCTTTCTGGTGATCAGTAGTCTCCAGGAAGTAATGTCCATGTGCTCCTTCTCTCAACAGGAGAAAACAGTAGCATTAATCCCAAGATGACTACTGAGAGGCAGAGTGTACGCCCTCCAATAACTGGTTGACTTGCAATATATGTTTAAAGGTAAGATTAAAAAAATGGCTTAATATCCTAAGCACTGCAGTGTGCACTAAGCAGTTCGATATGAAAAGGGGTAACTTAAGCTTTAGCTGTCTAAGTGGAGAGTCACTAATTTAATTAAAAGAGCAAGATAGATTGAAAAGGGATAGGCACTTTTGTATTCCAGTTCTATGGAATACAGTGGCGTGGGATGGCCAATAAATTTAAATAGCTAAAGGAGAGTGAGTTCACAAAATGATAGTTTTGTGCTTACTCACAACAGCCAGTGAAAGGGGAGAGGGAAGGAGATATGTAGTCAAATTAACATAAGGGGCAGGCAACTAGAAAGACAATTCTGTGCGACTCATAAGAGACACAGCTGTGGTCTCTTTCAAGTTTTAATATGCAATTAAAAGCAGAATACAAGTAAAACACAATGTAAATAAAACAAACACAGTATACAAAATAGAAGAAGGCAATAAAGTAAGGCAAAATACAAGAAAGCCAAAGCAAACTAACATTTCCCTTACAGCAAGGTGAGGTTTTCTAATAAAGCTTTGAAATGTTTTATTTTACCCCTTAAATAGAAGATTTAGTTCCTAGCTCCACCCCCTTCAGTTCACAGATAATTAACCTTAATTGACCTGTTCTAACTTCTGTGTGACTCCTTAATTGACCTGTTCTAATTTCTGTGTGACTCACAAGAGACACAGATGTGGTCTCTTTCCAAGTTTCAATATGCAATTAAAAGCAGAATACAAGTAAAACACAGTGTAAAGAAAACAAATCACAGTATACAAAATAGAAAAAGGCAATAAAGTAATACAAAATACAAGAAAGCAAAATCAAACTAACATTTCCCTCGGAGCAAGTTGTGTTAGAGTCTTGGTGAGCTTTTTCTGGAGGAAGTATTTTAGATCAGAAATATAAACTATGCAAGAATTTTAATGTCAAGACACACACACACACACACACACACACACACACACACACACACACACACACACACACACACACACACACATAAACACACAGCATAATAAAGACACACATATACAAACTTTTCTTTTTATATTTTTTACTTTTATTTTAGTTTTACACTTGCTACACAGCAAAGCACCGCTTAGTGAGTGTAAAAAAATGGTGGTCATTAGCTTTTTTATTGCCAGAGCTTCACGGCAGCTTAATATACTGCTGTGAAGTGGCAGAACCATTTTTCAGCAGGCATTACTTTTACATTAAAACCCTTTTGGATAACATTTGATCTCTGGTCAGTGTGGCAATGTACAGGCTAAATATTCTCTAATTTCTAATAAAATGTGCTGAATATTGCAAACCCTTTACAAATTGTTTCTCCTCTCTGCATCATCAGAAGGTGGGGCTGGATGACACAGATTAGGAAGTAATTGGCCAGTTGCTCAGCATACAGTAAACAGAAACACCACTTTATTAAACTTTAAAGATCCACTGATATAACTAAGGTAAACACTACATATTTTAGAATACAAAAGCCCACTTTACAAGATAATAGCATACTTATAACCAAAATAAATAGTGCATACCCTTTGCTCTTGATCTTTAAGTAGTACAGTCATGTCACATACATTAATGATGCTACCATGTGAGCAGCAGATCATTTATTTAATTTTATTTGGAAGGATCATGAAATAATTCTTTCTGTTATTACATTTTTCTACAGTGGGTAAGCAGATAATGTTTAATTTGACAGTCTTTGTCATATGGCTGCCGAACTGTGGTCACAAATAATAGAAATATAAATTGCATACATCCTATCCAAACAAGCCTGGAGCCAAGCAGGGTTAAAATGAACACATTGACATTGATATATATTTGATAGGTTATGAAACTGTACAGTATCCAGTAAAATGTCAGAGCACAACAATCTATGTCTCTTATCGCCATACTGTCCCTAGAACATAGAAACACACCCAGACTGACATCACTACATTGCTCACAAATGTGCCCAGCAGAAACAGATTCAAGAAAGATGATGACGTTCTCTGGAAATGTAATATATTTTATTAATGTTAAAATTGCATGTATAGATCTAAAAGTTTAAATGCAAATGACACGCTACAAATTGGTGAAATGGAATTGTAAGGATGAATTCTGTCTCACCTCCTTTGGAGTTGATTTTGTGTCACTTATTCCTTTTATTTCAAGATTAAAATATATAAGACAATTTCCACTAACATTCCTATACAACTTGTAGCTAGAACCTCTGAAGAAGAAGTGTGTTCTGTTTAGGCATCAATGTCAGTTGCTACGAATATGTCTGTTTCATAGTGGCATAGGCATTATTTTTTTCTGGAAAAAGAAAACTATCACATTCCTTTCAACAAGGCTAGCTGATGCCAGTTATTCAAGATTGTCTCCTGTGCTTGCAATCCACTGGTCTCTTCAGGCTTTTTTTTCTAATTGGACACTTCCTAGTCATTTTATCTCTAATGACAGGAATATGTTGACCTTATTAAGGTTAAAGATTCACAAAAAAAGAGACTGTACTTTATTTAACATTCTGGAACATTGCAGCTTCCTAGTACTGTACAACCTGCAGAAATCTTTCTTAGTGCAGTAACTACTTCATTTGGAGAGCATTTATATAGATGTGTGTGTGTGTGTGTGTGTGTGTGTGTGTGTGTGTGCGTGCGTGCGTGCGTGTGTGTGTGTGTGTGTGTGTGTGTGTTTGTGTGTGAGTATCTAATGTGCATACAGTTATTTAGGAATGTGCAGATGAGTTTTAATTGATACTTTAAGATCATTCTGAAAAAAATGTCGACACATGCACTGATTTTAAAGGGTGCTTTCCTTAATAGGCTTCTATGGCTAAGCCATAAGTTACAACGGTTGCAGACCTTTAAGAATGTTGCTCACTAGAAAAATATCAAATTCCTGCATTAGTTTTGCAGTAAGTCTTCCAAAAAGAGTTTTGATACAGTACTATGTTTTGTATATTTACTTCAAAGGTCAGTTTTGAGACACAGAGTGGTACGGCATGAAAAAAATGCAAGTTAAGCTATAAGTAGACATCTAGACTACAGAGTGATGGCTTTTGTGAGTGTGCAACACAGCAGTATCAGCCATTTGTATTCAGGGCAGAAACATGACCTCCGCTTACAACAAAGCCATTATAGCTGGAGCTACAACACAGTGGGAA
>NC_056742.1:70593148-70595648 GCF_019279795.1 Protopterus annectens
GAGTACCTGCTCTTCAGATATGTAAGGTGGGGGGAGAGTATGGGTGAGGGTTTGTTGTAAGTTAGGAGGGGATAAGGAAGTGAAATTTTTGCCAAACCTATCCGCTAGCAGGTTCGCTATCTCTGTGGGGTCAGTGTGTGTGATGCCATTGGCCACCAGTTCTACACATGCTTAGGTCCTACCCTTTAGGTTATGTACATAGCTGTAAAAGGTCTTATTGCTATCCTTGACAGTACTTGCTATGTTTCTCTCAAAGGAGCTCTTGGATGATTTGACAAGTTGTCTTATTTGCCTGTTAAGACTGAGGAGGGTGCTTTTCCATTGTTGGGTCTTTCTATTCATTTTCTTAGACAGCAACTATTTGCATTTATTTTACAGTTTGTTGATGCTGGAAGTCCACTATGGCAGCTTGATTTTACTTGGGGTTCTGGGTTTGATTCTATCTGGTACATCTGAGTTAATACACTTAAGCAAGTGATTGTACAGGGCTTTAGTGTAAGTGTCAGTGTAGTTACCACTTTCAGCTTGGAATGTGGCTTGGAATGCATTTATACCTTTACCTCTGAAGGTATAGTTTGCCTTGGTGAAGTTTTTTAGTCTGATTTCACCCTTTGTGAGTTTTGGTGTTAGTGTCAGTTCGAAGGTGACTGATTTGTGGTCAGCTTTAACTAATGAGGGTTCAACAGTTACATCAGTGCACCTTTTTAACAGGTTGGTGAGGACCACATCTAGAATGTTTGTTCCTCTTGTTCGGGTATGGACAATTTGCTCCAGGGTATTTGAATTCTCAAAGTCAAGAAACTTTTGTCTAGCGAGTTTGGGCTAGAGTAGTTTTCCAAGTTGATGGTGGGATAATTGAAATCCCCCATAACCAGTGTGTTCGGTAAAATTTGGATTGTCTTCAGTTTGGTTAAGTAGGCTTCATGGGTGCCATAACCCATAGAAGGGGATCTATAACAGGCTAGGACTTGAAGGTGGTCTTACCCACCGTAACCTGGACCTGGAGTAATTTCATGGACCTGGAGTAACTCCATGGAGTTGTCCAGTCTGACTAGATGGGAGGTGAATTTATCTCTAATATAGCTTGAAACACCACCTCCTTTGGTTTTCACATGTTCTGTGTTCTGTCTGTCCTAGTAGGACTTCTGACATTTACTCAGTTGTCTGCTACAGCAAAAGCTATGCTTCACAGAGAGCTTACAAAGCATCAAAGGGCTTTCATTTTTGAAAGGTATCAGTCAGGAGAAGGGTACAAAACAATTTCCACAGCATTGGATATACCATGGAACACAGTGAAGACAGTCATCAAAAAGTGGAGAAAATATGAGAAAACAGTGACGTTGCAACGAACTGGATGTTTTTCCAAAATTGTTGAAAAGACAAGATGAAAACTGGTCAGGGAGGCTGCCAAGAGACCTACAGCAACACTGAAGGAGCTGCAGGAATTTCTGGCAAGTACTGGTTGTGTACTACATGTGACACGATCTCCTGTGTTCTCCATATGTCTGCACTATGGGGTAGGGTTGCAAGATGGAAGTCTTTTCTTACACAGAAAAACATTCAGGCCCAGCTAAAATTTGCAAAATAATACATAAAGTCTCCCAAAAACATGTGGGAAAATGTGCTATGGTCTGATGAGACCAAGGTTGAACATTTTGGCCACAATTCCAAAAGGTATGCTTGGCGCAAAAAAACCCACTTTGCATTACCAAAAGAACACCATCCCCACGGTGAAACATGGTGGTGGCAATATCATGCTTTGGGGTTGCTTTTCTTCAGCTAGAACTGGGGCTTTAGTCAAGGTGGAGGGAATTATGAACAGTTTCAAATACCAGTCACGTTTGGCCCAAAACCTTCAGGCATCTGCTAGAAAGTTGAAGATGATGATGAATTTCACCTTTTAACACAATAATGCCCCAAACATACATCCAAATCAACAAAAGAATTGCTTCACCAGAAGAAAATTAAAGTTTTGGAATGGCCCAACCAGAGCCCAGACCTTAATCCAATAGAAAAATCTGTGGGGTGACCTGAAGAGGGCTGTGCACAAGAGATGCCCTTGCAATCTGACAGATTTGAAGTGCTTTTGCAATGAAGAGTGGGCAAATATTGCCAAGTCAAGATGTATCATGCTGATAGACTCCTACCCAAGAAGACTAAATGTAATTAAATCAAAAGGTGCTTCAACAAAGTATTAGTTTAGGGGCATGCACACTTATGCAACCAGCTTATTGTACGTTTTTTATTTTTTATATTTTTCCCTCAACAGATTTGTTTGTTTTTCAATTGAATTGTACAGGTTATAAGTCACATTAAAGATGAGAAAAGTTTTGAAATGATTTATTGTGATCTCATTTTTTATATTGCAAAAACCTGGCATTTTAACAGGGGTGTGTACACTTTTTATGTCCATTGTATATATACATATATATATATGGGTCTACCTGATAACGCCGAAAGCTGGAAACGCTGACGACGAGAACACTGACACCGGAAGATC